>NC_134646.1:76793315-76970815 GCF_030463565.1 Pelecanus crispus
TATCACAGTGCTCTGCATGAGTATTTTAATATTTAATTTTGCATGAAAATCTCTACATAGTTCCTGGCAAGACTCGCTCAGCTTGGAAACTAGTTGCTGTAGCAAAACTAGCTGAGCCTTCCCTTTCCATTATCCCCAGGTCCCACTGTGGAAGATCCTACTTCCCTGATTTCAATCACCAGCTTGATTTTCTGGTTTCATTGGTCTTAACACCATTTAATCACTTACTCCAAATCACCTTGGCATAAGTTATTTGTTACAATATTTCTTTCAAATGTTTCTCTGTAACAGCAATTACAAGTGAAGTATACACACTGCAGTTGTTATTGTAACGGACACATGGGAAAAAAGAACTATCACGCACTACCTCCAGAGTCCTGTGCGCTAAAGCAGGCTTAAAACAAAGATCAAGGAAGGCTCTGGTTAACTATCACCATATTTTGTGCCTCTTCAACTCACAATCCTGCAGTCTTTGTGGCAAGAACCTAGGTGTGGAGGACTCCCTTTCTTAAACCAAAGCTCTCTTCTGACAAGTCAAAAGACAAATCATCCACCACAGCTGCACAAACTCTCACAACATAATTCAATTGGTTTCCCATTCACTTTTCTACCTGTTACTGTTGCTGAAGACTAGGAGTAAAGCTGCTGAAAATTAAATTAAGGCAATGCAGAAGCTCTGATAGAGAACCAGAACACTTCATCAGCACTTTATTAACTTATTTTAAGTCTACACCTACAATACTTATGTTTGCAAGAAGCAGCTAGTAGCAATGACAGGAACAAAACTAAATGTTTTTTTCCCCTCAGGAAAGGACTTTATAACTGAAATCTGTAGGAAGAGCTTGAAAAGAAAAAACATTAGAGGTTGTTGGGACACAGTGAGCAGACAGTCATGTTAAATGTCTAACAGTATTCTGTAGGCACTTTTTTATTATTTGCATCTGCTAAGTAATGAAGTACTTTAACTCCCATTTTACAGATGAGGCCATGGAATGCAGAGTTCCTTGCCCCGTATCTGTAAGGAAGTCTGAAGAACCAGGAACTTGTGCCAAGACCTTTTAAATTGCAGCCAACTACTATAATCCAAGGTTGGATTTCAGCTGCAGGGTGAAAAAATCAGAAGGCAAAAAGGACAGTCATAGTAAGGAAAGAATAAAAGAATAAAAGAAAGGGAAGATAGTCTTATCTTCCTAATAGTGGCACTAAGGAACCAGGCTAAGGACTAAGGAATTATTAATGTGCCAGAGATTGGATATCTAGAAGACACCTAAGGCAGAATTCCCAAACCTGAAGAAAGGAGCTCAAGACCCGCTAGCTAGAACAGTACTACCCTTCCTATTCTTCTGGGTTTGGTTTTTGGTTGTTTGTTTGGGGTTTTTTTTTTTTGTATGATTTTATTGATTATGACAAAGAACAGGAACCTACCTTGTCACTGAGTCTGAACCAGTGGTCTGTAACTCAGTATTTTAAGCCTGGACATACCTACCAACCTCCAAATCGAAAAAAGCCATGAGAAACACAGCCACAAATTTGAAATGCTCTGCATTTTTTGGACTGGAAAATCTTACATAGTTAAAAGGACAGATGAAAAGTCACTAGTTACATTTTGTTCCACCCAGACAGAAGAAATGTGAAAAATGTGCCCTGCATGCCTGAGCACAAAGTTTGGGAGGCTCTTTATCCTGAGTAGGATAGAATGTTTTCAGCACCTACGTATTCTTTCTCAGTAGTTCAACACATGCAAAAATTGTCTCAGAACTGAAAAACCACCCTGCCACTGTATGCTACAACACAAAGCACTGTTTAAAGTATTACCTGATTTGAAGATATGTATTAGGCACATAAGCAGCGTGCCCAGCTCCTGGCAGTAGAAAGTATGTTGCTGCTCATTCATGTCCACTTTCAATTGTTTGGTAACAATATCTTCCAGTAGAATGCCAACCAGTTGTAGTAAAAACCTTGAAAAACAATGTATACAATCAACAAAAACTATCAGTGCAACATCTTTCAGAGTAAGAGGAGGTTTGCCTATGAAACTCTAAGTTTGAAAAATAAAGTATGAAGTCCTTGTCCATTCATCCTAAATAGGATGCTAAATTAAATGCTACGGAACAGGTTGGCCTAAAACAAGTATGATGCTATAGGTATGGAGAGACCATCACAAACACTTTAATAATTACATATTGGATCTAAGTTATCTACTCATCAGCTGAAGTCGTGACAGCATGCACACACCAGCCCACTTCACTTACACAGCAAACATTCAAAATGCTATGGTGTCTTTATAGTGATTTGCAATGAGCTAAAAACACACCATGACAGTTACCACAGCTCAGCTGAGGAGGGATAACTCAGCAAGTCACAGTAATTAGCTGTTTACAACCTCATCCATCCACACTCTACCACATCGGTTCCATATCAAACCTCCAGCCAGCGGGGGTGGGGGGTAGGGGGGCAAATCAAAAGAAACACCAGAAAAGGGCATTTGAGGAAAGCCATCCTTGCTCCTGGCCATAATCATTCCTCAACTCATTCCTGTTGGACATAAGGTCACATTAAGGGAGTCCAGAAGTCCCTTTTTCCTCTACCTATCACCCTCACAGTGAGCTGAATAAGAAACAGCATTTTATTTCTACCTGAAGTTCCATACTTGAGTAAAAAGTTCTTATTTTCTTAAACAAATAGCTATTTCAAATGCTTCCCACCACATCAAAATGTAATGCCTTAATGACAAACATTTTGACAACATAATACCATTGCCATCTCTCCATGCTTCTTTTGCCTGATGTTTGAGGACATCAGCATGGGAAGCTAACCAGACAAAGCCAACTCTTTAAAAATATGAAATAAAGAGCACAACTAACTTAATAGATTTTAATCCACCTGCTGCCAAGATTCTAATACAGAACCTGGGCTTCTACTAAGGGGATAAGTCATCTTTCAGTCCCCACACAGGGAGGAAGTAAAGGGTTAACCAGTTAAGTTTTTGGACCCGATTTTAACAAGTGCAGGATTCACCCATTTTAACAGCTCCATTAGGTCCTTCACTTGGCCCGAGAAGAGGTATCAGAACAATCCAAAGTCCCCACTACAAACTGCTCATCTCCTCCCTTTACTGCCCACCTCATTATTCCTTCCTCCGCACGCACTCCTCCCATATCAACTTATTGACAGACTTTATTCCTATAAAGGTAGCAGTTCTATACATGTGTATACATTGCACAATATGTGTGTAATTTATCAGAAATCTTAATCTTTCCCTTAAGTTATTCAAAAAGCAACACACCTAGAAAATGTCTCTTCAGGCAGGTATTTAGCCTGTTTAACCTCAGTGCGATCCTCTGGTGCAGATAAGTTATTTTCTCCACCTCTCAGTCTGTTAATTGCTTGACATGAAATCAGATATGGTGAGAAGGAAAGTTCTTGTATACGGGATAAAACGATGTCTTCTGTTGACTGTGAAATCAGAACTCTAAGAATAGCTAAAATTCCAGAAATCCATAGCTGGACAGTGCTCACTGATGCCTAACACAAACACAAAAATGCAGAAGACTGTTAAGTTTTTTTTAATACATTCCTATGTTGTGTTGAATACCTTTGCAGTTAAACATTTTCATTAACTGTTGTATAAAATCAGATCCTTTTGAGAATGGAGCAAACAGGAAATAACTGTTATGTTCACGTCTTCCAAAATGCTATTCTTGTGGTAACTGTCAAGCTTATATCCCTCAATTACAAAAACAGTACTAATACTTACATAAGAAGAATGTGATTTACCTATTAAACCGCATTCTAGAATTTATTGTAACAGTATGTTTCTCTACATTCCTAATCCTCAAAACACAAAATGAAGGCAAGTAATCCATAAGCAGAACATTCCTGTATAAAGTGCTCCCAGTTGGTAAATCGTATCAGTTCTAACCAATTCTTTCCTAAGATCTGCTGCAGGTACTTTAACACCACATTGCAAGTTAAGATAGAGAAACACTTGCTTTTTTGTTTTGCATAAAAGACACCAGATTCTCTCTTCTCTGGAAAGAATTGCTTACCATTGTTTTAGGAGTAACAAACATACTCCTTAAAAGCATGTCCACAGGGCGAAGGGATGAAGGAGCCAAAATTTCAAACAAAGTGTTCAGTACTCCCAGAGCATCATGAGAATCTATATGCATCTGTAAAAGAAACACACAAAACTAATTTGTAACTATCCACTAAAGGTAACTGCAACAGAAGATTACCATTTAATGTTTTAAACATTTCTATGACAATCTGTGTATAACAAAGCTGTCCTTTACAGTACAAAATTTAGAGCAACCAAAAGCTATGGCCTTCCTACACAGGAGTTTTGAGAACACAGACAAAAATCTATCATATGAAATTCAATATACATACCAGATATTTTATTAGGAGAAATATGCCATATTCAGAATGAGACCAAAAGACTGATTTGTCATAAAATTTAAAAACTTTTCTCCTCCCTGCACATCCTACCAGGTGTATTTATAGAGAGCAAAGCTGATCACGAATAAACTTAAGCAGGTAACTAGGAGGAAAAAAAGAATCCTAATCATCAGAGAAGTGAACAGCTACAATGGTATTACACTGCAGCAACAGAGGTAGGACACCTTACTTGATCAGGTTTTTAGATAAATTATAAAACAATCAACTGCAAAAAGCAAAGGACTGGACTTGAAATCTGGATGACCCTATCTTGCCTAAATAATTTGATAGTTGAGCACATGCACAGATTCATACAAAACAAAGGTGCTTTCAATTTGCCAGCATTTTAGCTTTGCTTAATAACTGTTGTCTGATCCACAATAACTGCCCACTCTCCCCAACCATATGATCTCCTCATGGGGGTGAGGATTTGCCATCATGGAGTAAAGAACATTAAGGGCACAATTTCACTAGTTTTACTTTTTATCCTTGAAGTGTTTCTAATTCCAGGAAAGCTGTATCGAAGACAAGCCCTCTATTGCTTAGGGAGCAGCACTGAAAATCTTTCTCCTAAAAGGAGTCTTCTTTTCTTCCCAGATACAAAAGGGCCTGCTCTCCTTGCCCAGTGGGCAGTCCAGTAAGAGACACATTCACACACTGGAGGGAGTCCAGCAGAATGCCACGCAGACGGTTGCAGGCTTGGAGCATCTGTCATACAAGGGGCAGCTGAGATTGTTCAGCCTGGAAGGCTCAGGAGGATCTTCATCAATGTGTACAAGTATCTGACCAGGGGAAACAGGAGGAGGAGACAACACAGGTACAGAAGAGCGAGCCAGAATCTTTTCACTGGTATCCAGTATCAGGATGAAAGGCAATAGGCACAAGTTGAAATACAGGAAATTCCATTTAAATACAGGTTTTTTAAATTTGTTTTCTGCCTGTGAGGATGCTCAGACACTGGAAGAGGTTGCCCAGAGAGGTTACGGAGGCTCCATCCTTGGAGACTGTCAAAACTTGACTGGACATTATCCTAAGCAACTTGCTCCAGTGGACCCTGTTTTGAGGGGAAGACAGTATCTAGAGGTCCATTTCAACCTCGACTATTCCATGACCCTGCAATTTATTAGTGCAGTTTCAGGCTATGTCTTTTCATTCTCCTCACTAAGAAAAAAATGCAATTAGACTCACTGCAGTTACAAAAAAAAATTTTGACATTCTATAGACATGGTGGAATCTTCACACCATTTAATAAGTGCTCTAATATAATCATGTGCGAAAAGTAGAATGAGCTTCCTCTGGAAACAGCCTTAAAGATACTGCACATACTTCATGCATTTCAGTATGACCTTCATCACTTCGAAGACTTAATTTATCTTGCAGTAACTGTTTTTTCAGATATGGCAACCACACTTTCAAGAGAATCTGTCTTCATATAAAAAAATTAAATACCCAAAGCTATTATTGATACATACATGATAACAATTATTTTAGATGTTTATTGATTAAAAAAATCATAACCACCTGTTGTTTTGCAAGCATTGGGAGAATAATGTCAGCTATTTGCCGGGACAATCTTTTCCATTTATCTTCATTTTCTTTATGACACTGTTGCAATACTAAGATGAACATTTCTAGCACCTGAGGAAAAGTCCAAAAGAATTCAAGTAAACACCCACACTAACAGGAAACATTTAAGTAATACTGTAGTGGGAAAAAGTATTTACTGTTTCATCCATCTGCCAAAAAGCAAAAAGAAAAGAAAACCCACATGAGAGATCACACAACATTTTTAAAACCCCATTTTCAGGTTAAATGCTTGTTCTTAGTTGTGACTCCCCGCCCCCTTTTTTTTTAAAATTCCCAGTTACTTTTATAAAATAGAACAACAATGCTTTCTTGGTCCTTTTTAAATGGCATTTATCAAAAGACTACTTAAACAACTGGAAAAAGGATAGTAAATCTAAATGCCGTATCACATACTCAACAAAAAAAGGGAGGAAGGAAGAGAACAATTTCACACAGATATATTATTCTTTTACTCTAGCTCAAATAACATTTAAACTTGATCAAGGAAACAGAACAGACATTTTTATGGAGCTCATTCACCTGAGATATGTCACTTTCATAAAGAAGTTTATAGGAGAGCATATAATGGAGCACACCAACAGCAAGGATCACTTCTAATAGCTGAATGTGTTACTGGTTTAAGGGTTAGAGAGACCACACTTTCAAGGATAGACAGGCCAAACACACAGCAAGCAGGAATGTTAATATATGGACTGGAAAGCTGGTCAGAAGAATCTGGTTCAGAAAACCAGTTAGACGGAGCACTTGTGAAAGAAATTCAAGTAGTTCAGATTCAGAAACACAGCCAATTACAAAAAAAAAGAAAAAAAAAAGAAAAGCGATCACCAGATGACTTTCTCCTGAAAAAGCTTCCTCATGAGAGAGGAGACAGGAGCAATTCTGGGCTGAATGACTTGAACTCTGGAGCTCCATGGATGGTAGCTACAGTTGTAACAGAAAAAAGTTAAAGGTGGCAGCTCTTGGAGCCTCCCAAATTACAGGGACACCACTGCAGAATATCCCAGCCACAGCCAGGGAACAACGGAACTGCCCAGGCATTATTTTATACGTACTGTACCAGCAGAACAGGACAGAGTAAGAACTACAAATGGGATGGTGTGGGAAGAGCAGTGCATGGGTGGTCTTTAATAGGTTAAGTGTGTCAGAAGGGGTTCTGCTAGCAATTGCAGTACCTTATGTAACACAAAGTTATTCACTATTTCACATCATGTGTCTACAGAGTGTCATTTCATATAGTTATATTAGTCATTTTATGATTATAAAACTACAAATTCAAAAGAAAATGTGGATACACAAAATTACCCCAATCTGAACATGCAGTTCTAACAAATTATTTTGACAAAATGTACTGACTTTTTTCCAACTATTCTCAGAAAATACATTGCTTGCATTAGCATACACTAGAATTGTATTTTCTCGTGGTGAAAGGAAAAGCACATTGAGTTTGTTAAGCACCTGAATAAGCAGTAAGATCCCATGTTAATTATGTCACTTCTCTTAAAATGACTTTTACATTTTTCTTTTAAACAAAGTGTACTGAAGAAAGTCATTCTTATACTCCTACAAGGCAGAAACATGTTTTCCAGACCCATGAGGTCTGGGGCAAAGTAGTAAGTGCTAACAACTGTCTAACTTCCAGTTTCATTACTTGAATAAAGTAATTCATTTTAAAATGTTATTGAAGAAATTGGTATTGTGCAGCAATACTAAATCATCTGTATGCAGCACGTTTCCTACTTTTAATTCTGTCCTCTCCCACTTTTACCCCCATTCTTTTAAGTTTCTCGAATCCTAATTCATTACATCTCTTCTACTAACCGTCTATTTATTCAATCTGCAACACAACCAAGATTGTGAACCTAACTGGAGCTTTTTAGTGCTTTGTTACCTAGGCTTGACTATAAAATTCCACAGACATGTTATTTGACTTTAAATACTGATTTGCAGTGCAAAACCTTTGCTCTACCCCCAGAAATCTTTGCATACTCTCTCTGTAAAGAAAGATCACACACAGAGTCCAGCTATTCAAGTTTCGTACAGAAAGTCTTTAATATTGCCTGAAGTATTTTAAGCAGTCAAAGCAATGTTACCTTTTTATAGACCATACACAGGGACATTTTGTCCTCCTCTCTTACCTGATGGTACTGAATAAGTCTCAACAGCATTGACACTACCACCTCCTTTTGTGTTTCCAACTCTTTTCCAGCATCAGCTTTATTTGTGCCTCTTAACACAAAAAGATCATG
Source organism: Pelecanus crispus (assembly GCF_030463565.1). NCBI lineage: Eukaryota > Metazoa > Chordata > Aves > Pelecaniformes > Pelecanidae > Pelecanus > Pelecanus crispus. The sequence continues at coordinate 76,801,589 of NC_134646.1, forward strand.
AACAATGGGTTGCAGAGCTGGTATTGCTGAAATGACATTTGTTTGCTTGCTTTAGCATGAGACAAATTACTTGTGAACAGTGTTTTCTTATTCTAACAGTTCAGCTACTAAAAGTAAGCTGTGCTTTGGTTTATTAAAGGTTTTACCCATCCCTAAAAAAACCCCAAAAAACAAACCCCAAACTTATCATGCATAATGATGTCTATCTTTTTACTTCCAGTAGAAAATTTATATTGTGGACACATTTGCCCATTCTCATAGAGCTAAAATAGATATGTTTATAAAGTATTTCTCAGCAATATCAGTGGGAAGTATGAAAGAGATGCTTCTACTTAAAGGCTGAAAGTGGAAGCAAAGAGGACTAAAAATTAAAATCAAAGCCTTTAAAGTACTGCTATGTTGTGAACTTATTACCTAATAAAGTTTCAAATAAAAGCTTTGTTGCTATTATGTATGATGCAAAATACAGGGCAGCAGTGTTAGTAGGGTACAATAAACTTCCTGAAGGAATTAAGTGAGACTCATTTCATGTATTAAAAATTTAAAAGCTCGTGTCTTCTGGAACAATCAGTATGATTACAGTTTTCTATAGCTTAGTGTTCAATACTGTTTTTATTGCTGAACTAGTACTAATACTATACTAATATTAGTGTTGGTGCTTTTTTTTTTTTTTTTTTTTTACTTACCATGTGTTACAGCTTTCCTCCCACTGGCCATGATACCATCACACAGCTGAATAATCTTAGGAATTCCAATTATCTGTTTGGAATGATACCGCTCATAAGACAGCAACACCAGGAAAAAAAAGATATTAGGAATAATCGCTTCAGACTCCCTGAAAACAAAAAATTAAAAGTGTCAAGTTTGAATTGCACAACTCTGTTCAGTAAAAATGAATGATTTTACAGGAAGGGCTTTTTTTTTTTTTTTTTAAGAATGTTGTTCTGCTTTCATAGAGTATTTCTATAAATTTTGTGCCCTGTTTTTTACTAAGCGTTTTTTTCCCCCAAGGGATTTCTTTCAAGCTTTGACCATTACACAGTTACTTATATTATAACATACTATCTAATGCATGACACACATTGGAGTATTTCTGTAGCACAGAAGCACAAAACCCTCTTATCATTTCATACAAACTCAAGTGTAAGAAAAAACCCCAGAAACAGCTGACAACAAAAATTCCTCTGCATTGCTTATGATCTCTTAGGCACTATACAAAATGTACTAGGTCATCAAAACACAGATGGATTCACACTGAGTCCACAATAGGAAGAAGCAGCTCTCCCTCCAGCAACTGAATCCCAGCAATGAAGTGCCGATTCCTGAAAACATAGCTTTGGGGTAGGGTGGGTGGTCCCAAAGGAATGGTTTTACAATACCAGATGGAGAAACAGCCCAACATAGCTTAAGATCCCGCCCCCCGCCCCCATGCTGCTTCCCAACTTCTTCAGCCATGTGGAACCTAAATCATCTTGAAAGGGCTAACACTGGAGCCAGAGAATAAACAAGTGCTTTGCCCAGAATGTACCAACTCTCCCTTTCTCATAAAGCAGAAATAACCAGCAAAATTAATTACTACATGCTTCAGAACAAGACAGTTGTAAACCTGCACTGTTCAAAGGATCTTTGCCATTTTCATACCTGAACTGTCCTACTTCAATGTATTCAAACTGCTTTAGCACAAATCCAATAAACACCTAAAGAGAGGATAAAGTGATAACAATGAACAGAGACATTAATTCCCATTCAAAATCATTTTGACAGAGTTATAAAAGTGTGTGTTTTAAGAGAGAAAGGCACTGAAAATCATTTATACTTATAGTTCATTCTAATATGTCATGAAGTGTTCCCTCTACATTTACAGAAATCTTGAGAATCTTGTTGATCTTAGGGCTTATTACAGTTATTACGGTTCGCATGAACGTATGCCACTTTTTACCTATAGTCTATACATTTTTAAGTATAACTTTCTCCCTCACTCATGTAAACACACACTATTTGAGGTATTACAGTCAAGAAGTTCAGAACCAACCAAAAACCTAGCTCTAAACCAAGATAAAATCCAAAGTATTCATGCATTGAAAAGATTTATCTGCATATGAACTTACAGGAAAGTTACATATTGCAACTTATACTAGTTTATAAACCCAAAAATACTGTAGTAAATAAAACACTTAAATTTTGTGTTACAAATTTACTGCTTATATAGACAACCACACAGACTACTGTTCTTGCCACTAGCTTCCCCCCACCATTAAAATCAAATAATGGTTGTTAAGTATGATGCTCACTACTGCCAGTATACAGAAGTTCATACTCTCAATACAGAAAGAAGGTATTTCTATTTGTAAATGAAGTTTTATTTAACAACACTGATTGTATTGTCCACATCATCTTATTCCTAAAGTCAGTCTGGTGAACAGTTCTTAAATAGTCATTGCAGAGCTTAGAAAGTAATTTATATGCAATAGAAAACCAGAAATCTGAAGCTCGTCCTGGTTGGGGGTGGAATTGAGTCTCACCCTCCTTTAAGTCTTTGTTTTCACCTATAGTACAATGAATGGACTGTTGCAAGTATTTTTGCTGTAAATATTAAGCCTACTAGTGAGATGCCTGTATTACAAATTGCCAAAAGTGGTGAGGTACCAACCTGATCCGAATCCAGAAGACAGTAGTTAACTCGTAGCTGAACCAGTTGAGCAAGCAAGTCTAGAACTTGTCTCTGCAGCTGTACTGATGTTGTTGTAGTATATTGTTTCAATGCTTTTATGACAAGGGGTTCAAATAAACGAATGTGATTGTGAATAGCATTCTGTAATAGAGAGATTTTAAAGTAATCTAATATCTGAATAGGTCTCTGATTCAAAGCCAAATTACGTTTTAAAAGGAGGAAAAAATGGTTTTAATCTAAGGTATGGCTCTTTCAGGAGTACATAGATACAAGTACCTTATCAGCACGATGTTTTGCTGCACTGGTAATGCTAGTCTTCAGCTGTGTAGAAACTTTTTGCAGCACATCAAACCATCTGCAATAAAAAAAAATACAAAACACCCCCATACACATTAAAAAAATGGAGGGACAAACACACTCTTAGATGCATATTGTTTCACCAATCCCAACCTTTCTTTATCTACTTGACTGCTTCAAGAATATTAGTAAAACAAAAGAGCAGAGACAACCTACATTACACTTTGATTAGATCACATAGATTTGTGGACAACAAACATCTAGTAGAGAAATAATTTCTGGTCTCTGCTTAGTCATCTTTCTGCATTTCCTTTAAGACTACTGACTATTTGCTATAATTAGCAAATTAGTGAAATAGTTTTGAATACAAGCATTTAAAACTATTAGCTTTTAAAAAAAAATTAAAGTGATATGCATTTTAATGTTAGCTTTGATTTGGAAAACACATTAGTGATAATCAGTACAGTGTTGCATTCAGGATCTCACTACCAAGACAAATTACTCTGAGTCTACAAGAAATAAATAATACACAGTACTGTAATTTCAAGTTACTTAGCTCCCCTATGATACTTGCACTTATGAAAAACAATAAAAAGAGATTCTAGTTCAAGTTAACATTATATCATAAGGGAAGAAAGTTACCCTGAAGCATCGTGTTCCTGCTCAGCCTGAACCATGTTCCTTAGACTAGCATCAGCAAGGGCTTGTGTAAAATGTGTGTATGGTGCCATGAAGCAATAATGATAGAGACCAGGTCTCAAATTGGAAGAACCTAAGCGTTGAGCTTTGCCTTGAGCTTTGTTGGGGTTTGACGACAAGCCATCGTACTGAGAAGCCAGATTTGTCCCAAACAATGTTTTCAATAACTAGAGAAGAAAATTGGAAGGGGAAAAAAGTTAACATTTCAGGAAAAAAAACTTGACTCTTCATCCTCCCAAAGGACTTAAGAGGAAAAGTCAAAGTTCAAACTGCAGATCATGTAGTCAAATAGACGATGACAGAAAAAAAGCTGGAAAAAAGAAACATTCCACACCTCACCTAAAAAGATATGATTGTTTTTGCAACTGAAGCTACTTCCATGTGACAATTCAAAACAGTCTATTACAGCTCACCTCCCACCGAAATTAAGCTTTGATGACTTGAACCCAAACATTTAACTGGAAGCCTTCAAGAAATCCACCAGGAAAGCAGTTCTTTGCTTTCCGGGTTTTTGATGTAGTTAAATGGCTACAGAACACATTTGGGAAGGTAGGAAACAAACTTGTTTTCTGAGCATTATCTAAAATAGTTCTCCGAATTGGAAGCAGTTCAAGAAGAAACCATATTATTCAGATGCAATCAAGTTTCAGAACAAGTCATGAAAATTAAAGAAAACATGCTCCGTTTCCTCCATCTGGGCTACAGTTTCCTCATACTGCTTCCCTTAAAAGAATGGCCAGTCTTAGTATCCAACTGATAACCCCAGGACATCAGTATTAACCTTTCAGTAACACACAACAAAATTACCTCCTTACCTGCTGTACACAAACTGTTGCCATTGTTGGTTCTCTGTTAAAACATGATTTTAGGTATCCCAAAATTTCTTCCACACACTAGAAAAGCAGAAAAACAAGTGCACCTAATTGCATTTTTCTTCATTGGATAATGCATTACTATGAAAACTGGATAATAGCACAGTTTTTTTTACTAAGTAAAACTACACTAGTTTAAGGGAAATTGTGGAAGTATGTGAAGAAATAAAAATGCAAGATCTGCCTCCTAGTCTTAAAATACCACAATGCCTAACACTACAGTTAAGGAGAAAAAATATCAATACACAGGAGAGGAAGGAGAGTAGTATGCCTTCTGACAGTTTGTATATTTAACATGAGTATATTTAAACATATTAATATAGTAAGAATGACTGAAGGCAAACCATTTTGCAAGAAAAATCTCCACATAAAGTTTAAACAGTAAAAAAATGTTACGCCAGTTTTCAAAAGCAGCAATTTAACCTGGAAAATCTGCTTTAGCACTTTACCCAACATTGTGGCAGAACAATGCTTCTAGGACTACTGTCTCTCTCAACAGTACCAATTTTAAAATCAATGATATGTGCTTTTTCCCAGTAAGGACGACAGATATTGGACAACTTAACTACAAAAGAAAAACCACACAAATCTTATACCTTTCCAATGTCTTGAAGCGTAGCAAGTTCCAAGATTTGAGACAGAACATCTAAGGCAGACCGTAAGAAACATCCAAACTTTTCATTACTGTTCTGGAGATCCAAAGTAACCTGGTCCCAAAAAGTAAAATCACACTTTTTCTTAACAATTACTTGACATGGAGATAAAAGTTACAGAAAGAAGTGGGTATTGACACAAAATGATCTTTTGCCTAAAATTTCAGTATAGTTCAATCAACACCACTGACAGCTTAGACACCCTTATGGGGACAATCTTTTTAGCAAGGCCTGTTGTGACAGGACAAGGAGTAATGGTTTTAAACTAAAGGCGGGTAGATTTAGACTGGATACAAGGAAGAAATTTTTTTACAATGAGGGTGGTGAGGCACTGGAACAGGTTTCCCAGAGAAGCAGTGGAGGCCCCATCCCTAGAAACATTCAAGATCAGGTTGGATAGGGCTCTAAGCAGCCTGATCTGGTTAAAGCTGTCCCTGCTCACTGCAGGGGGGTTGGGCTAGATGACCTCTAAAGGTCCCTTCCAACCCAAAGCATTCTGTGATGATTCTATGATGATGATTCGATGATGAATTGCTGGAAAGGTAGGACTTAATTTTGACTAAGAAAGGGATCTTCTAGCTTGAGGAACTTACAACATCCAGGAAGGCCTAGGATGTTGACAAGTAATGGAGAAGGGATAATGTATTTCTCAAACACAGTAGGCGTAAGAAGGATACACCCCCTGAAGTGTACAAATCAGATCACAAAGCCCGTAGGGAATGCATCTTCTATTACTTGAACTAATGAGGAAAAATCTTACCCATTCTGGAATAAACTGCAGAGAGAACAGACATTGGGATGCATTTGGCACTACCAAGCCAGTGAAGAGTCATTTGGTACCAGCATTACTGACAGCAGAGAAACAAGCAATAGGGTGACAAGGCCTATCAGGGTGTTTTGTTTGGTTGAGTTTTGTTTTTATTGGTGGTGGTTATGATTTTTTAAATTTTTTTTGTGGATAAACTGTTTACACAGGCAAACAAGTGAGTTTCAGTACAAGCAGAGCCACATTTAAAAGAAACACAGAGTGATTGCCCAACCACATTCTAATTCAATCAAACAATATCATGCAGTACCTTATAATTAGCATGGGTTGCTTTCAAAACATCGTATAACTTCAGATATGATGGAAGATGATAAAAGCTTCCTACTGAAGATGATTTACTCGTTGGAACAGGCCCAGCAGCATCAGTTTGCCTAGTAGCTTAAAAATATATCATAGATTAGAACAACATCTTTTTCTAGAGTGCTCATGACACATATACTCAATGTAGTTGACCATACCTAAGTTACTAGACAGCATGAATTTTTTGATCCACATGCATATTTTAAACTGCAAAAGCACATGCTGTACAACTAGACAATGAACTAGCATTCCAAGAAACTAGCCCTGCGAGGTAAGAGAAATTAACCCAGAGGGCTTATTATTGAAGTGCAAGTACAATTTACAAAACAGGATTAACACTCATTTCCTTCACTCATTACTAAGAAAAAAGTTTTCAAGATTCGGAATCTTGTTTCCAAGAACAATGTAAGCTACTCCTGCCAAAAGTTGCAAAGCAACTTTCAAACTTCTTTTAAGTAAAATACATGCAAAAGTTACTTCTTAATTCTAGTCAATAGCTGAGTAGATTCAGAAAAACAGCAAGGAAAAGGATTCAGAAGTACCTTGCTTCTGGAAAGTACAGTTAATTTTCATAAAAACCAAAATAGTAAAGAAGCCCCCACCCACAGCTGCCTTTCCTGCAATGCAGTACTGAAAAGAACTTCTGACAGTAGGTCTGCCAGCCTTTTGAACTAAAACTTCAGAAAACAAGTTACTCAGTTTTATTTCTCTCTATGCCGTAACCATACTTAGGTGGGGATGGTAGGTGGGAGTGTTAATAGGAGCGGGTGTGCTTACCTGGACTCGCTTCACCACCCTTTTTAGGGCTCATTGGCACAGATGCTTGTTCGACAGACTCCCTCTCTTTCCCTTTCCTCCGAATTGGACTAAGAGAAGGTGGGTTTGTGAGAGAAGGTAACGCTGCCTAGAATTAAAAGAAGCTTTAATTTTGTATGCTCAAGTAGCTTTTCTTTTTCTACAGAAATACAAGCATATTCATCCTTTTTTTAAAACTCCCCTTTATTTGACTGTCAGTTAAATTAAAATGTCTCAACTCAGGTTCAGGACGTGAATTTCCCAAGTGAAAGGGAAGAAGTTTAATATATTCCCTACTTTCCTTCTCAACTTCACCATGAGCCTATGAGATGGAATTAGAGCTCAATGACTAAAGTTTCTTTTGATTCCAAAGGAGTGTCAAAAAAATATCTTCACATTTTTAAAATATGAAGAAATCACTAATCTTAGTAACATTACCATAACATGAGTCTCAAAATGTAGATGCCTCAAAACAAAACAAAAACCCAAACCCAAAAGTACCTCATACGAACTGTTTCAGAAGTCAAACTATTTTGCAGGATATTCAAAAGATAGAAGAGTTATTTTAAGCCCCAAAAGGAGCTCAGTGCACTACAGCCAGCCAACCAACCCAAAAGTCAACAGCTGTTTGCCAGAGTATGCAATCCAATACTCCATTTACTATATACACTCCTCAGTGAATTACTGTTTCAAGTGAAGTCACGAGGAATAAAAGGTTCAAAATTTAAGCTAATATTACAAACACTGCAGAACTAAACAAAACCCTGTTACATGGAGGAACGATATGCATGTTCTTTTCATGTTACTTGCTTTCCTACATATAGTGGAGTCATATTATCAAGGTATTAGATAGCTACCTGTATCAACTCTAAAATGCGGAGCCTTGAAAAGGTCTGTATCACAACAGTGTAAGTCACACGATTTTATTTATTTATTTTTAATACATACCTTTACTGCTGGGCCAGGAGCAACATCATCCATTACATGTGCACAAATATTAATGACCTTCAGCAGATGAGAAAAGAGCTGTTCTACTAAAGTCACAAGAGTTCGATCTGCCAGAGCCGGCCACGGTTCCTCCTGCTTTGCAGCACCTTGGTTTGAATCTTCTTCAGCACTCCAGGGATTCTTTAAGCACTTGGGAGCGCTTGCTGCAACAGGAATCACATTATTTAAAGAAAAAGAAGATAAAAACTTGGAATGAAGTATCAGAAAATTTTAGAAGCATATCAACTCTATATGAACAGAAATTCCAATAGGGAAAACCAGAAATTCCAATAGGGAAAACCAGAAATTCCAATAGGGAAAACCAGAAATTCCAATAGGGAAAACCAGAAATTCCAATAGGGAAAACCAGAAATTCCAATAGGGAAAAGCAAGCCTATATTTTCAAAGCCAGCAGTAGGTGCATAGCTTTAAACCACCACCAAAAATGTTAATTCTTTGTACCCAGCCTGTACTAACCATACTGCACATTCCCTTTGGCAACTAGAGGAAATTTGCAACTTGGGGGCAGTATCTTTTCAGACTTTCTGGGTACAAGAAGTTCCTTCTTTATTTCTTCTGCTCAGTCTTGCAAGTATTTTGTTGTGTGCAATCAGAAAAGGGTGAGATACGGGCCTTCTGATGCTAACAGTAAAAATATCAGGACAATCCTACTTTTCTTGTTCTGCCTTACCTGCAAGCAAGTTTCCAGTCAAAATCAAAGCATCCTGATGTGCAGAGAGGTCCAGTGGGAACCATGCTGATGAAAGGAGAGACAGGACCATGCCAGCCATTCCAATGGTACAGCCCTTCTGAGCTTCATCTGAAGGACTTGGCTGGGAAACACTGGAAGTTTAATTTTAGAATGTCATGACTTTTTTCCCCTTTTTGGTAAGTTTAAAGTCTTAAGAAAACTAACAGTCAGGTAGACTGTTAATCTAAAAAGACAAATCAGTACTACAGAAATACATGTTTAACACTCAAGTAGGACTTAAAAAAAATTGCAGCAGAGACCTGACAATACTTTGTATACTTGAAGAGCAGTTACTTTGTTTTAAATAGCAAATATCAAAGCTGCTAGTGACATCTACTGATAAACTGAAGAATTCTGTATTTAACTGCTAACCAGTATGGTCCTGAACTATCTCCAGTTAAAAGCCTTGCGCATATGCAAGGCAGGGATGGGAGAGAAGCTGTGGAGTATTGCAATGTAACGAGTGTCCTGGTTTTGGCTGGGATAGAGTTAATTTTCTTCCTAGTAGCAGGCATAGTGCTGTGGTTTGGATTTAGTAGGGGAAGAATGTTGATAGTAACAACTGAAAACATCAGTGTGTTAAGTACTGCTTATGCTAGTCAAGGGCTTTTCAGTTTCCCATGCTCTGCCAGGTGCACAAGAAACTGGGAGGGGGCACAGCCAGAATAGTTGATCCAAACTGACCAAAGGGCTATTCCATACCATATGACTTCATGCTCAGTATAGAAACTGGGGGGGGTTGGCTGGGGAGCAGCGATCGCTGCTTGGGAACTGTCTGGGTATCTGTCGGCAGGTGGTGAGCAATTGCATTGTGCATCACTTGCTTTGTATACTGTTGTTATCATCATTGCTATTTTACTTTATTTCAATTATTAAACTGTTCTTATCTCAACCCAGGAGTGTTTCTCACTCTTACTCCTCCGATTCTCTCCCCCATCCCATCAGGGTAGGGGGAGTGAGCGAGCAGCTGCGTGGTGCTTAGTTGCTGGCTGGGGCTAAACCACGACAACGAGATACTGGTTTAAAGTGACAAGAATTTAATTAAACAATTGTAATCCATCAACCCATCTAGATTTACGGGTGGACTCTATCCAAGTTTGTAATTTGCTGCTGCACTCTGTATTCTCCTTTACAATAATTATAAAATCAGATTTTCCCACACAACTCAAGTTTCAGAAAGAGCAGGCAGACGTCACCAAAAGATGTTTGCCAGAATACTATGTGAATTACACACATCATTTCAAAGCCCTAAGACCTGCACAATACTACTAACTTTCTTTCAGGAAAAGACTTATGCAACCTCTAAATAAATGGATTCTTTCAGGATATTTTTTTAATTAGAAAAAAAAAATTTCTAATGTAGTCACTCTGGTCTAATACAACTACAGCAATTTCAGAAAATAAAATTTACACTAAGTATAGTTATTATTTTGACAAAGCTACACAGCTAATTACAGTGCCTTCCATTTTTATTTTTAAAAAAGTTTTCATATGCAAGTGTTGTTTACTTTACATACAGTTAGAAACCCATGAATTAATCCACATTGAGCTGTAGAGAGCTGGAATGCAGCACTTCCAATAGCTTTTTAATCATGAGAACAATAGTTAAGACAGAAGAGAATTCTGGCAAAATTCTCATGTTATCGTCCATGTTGTTATATTCTTATTACCCAGAAAGATAAATGTTCGTATCATTCCACAAAAATAAAATTACAATCCAAATTAGTATGAACATGGGCTGAAAATTTGTAAGGAAGGAATTAGAGGAAAGGGCAAAGGCTATGTCATTGCATCACTGATGAATATTAGATGCATCTTAAAAATAGCATTTTTTAAGCTGGGCAGAGCAGAAGACACATTGTTGCAATTCTGCATTCATTTTATTTTCCAGCTAAGTACTGCTCTCATCCTAACCTACTTCATTTGTTAAAACTGGACCTATAGGTCAAAAGTCATCTTTTAGAAAGCATATGCAGAGCACACCACACTTACAGCTGGCAAGGGAAAGGGCATGTCAATAAGAAAAGCAGCTGGGGGAGGGTTGTTTTGTTGTTGTTGTTGGGGTTTGTTTGTTTGTTTGTTTTTTTAAATAAGAGAAAGTTTTGCAATAGCATTTCAGGATACCAGAAGAATAAAATAAGAGTAAAGACACAATGACAACAATGAAGAAAATCAACACAAATGGTGTTAAATCTATTTAAAAACCAAACAGCTCTACACATGCACATCTTCAGTAACTAGTTTTACAGCTCACGTGGCACAGCACATTGATAATCAGAGGCAAGATCAAAGCTCTGGAGTTGCCAACTGCACAGTTGCATTCTGAAGCGTTTCTTCAGAACATAAGTACTTTGGGGCTATCATATATTACCTACACAACAATTAGTTAAGTATTACAGATATCTCATTTGCTGTTCCCATTCAGTGTGCCAAATGAGAACAATTTAAATGCATCTCCCACTTTTACAGTTATAAAAGTAATTATGAACCAGCTTCCTTAACCCACTGTTTTTCAACATAGACGAGATCAAGATGAAAATAATGGTGTTCTGATTTTAAAAGAGATACTACAAGACACAATATTCTGAAGATAAACATTATTTTAAGAGTATGGAAAATTTTCTCCTATTACTTATTTTGATAAACACTGACCATATGTATCTTTCTGTAACAGCAGTTGCAGCAAATCCCTGCGATACACATTGTGGTTCCAGAGATGATTAAGTGTTGACATTTGATATCATGACAACCTGATGTTATACTGTTCTGTATAAAGATCTTAAATAACTGCTAAGATTAAGCTTAACAGCATATATCTAAACCAGGACTTCTGATACCTAAATAAGTGTACTTTCATTTTGTAAACACAACTTTCAGAAGCTTGAATAACGGATGAGGGAACATACCCACAGTGCCACCCCACACTCCAGGTGCAGACTGGAAATGTTGTGGAGAGAAGACACAAAGCTTCACAGCAGCCAAACTGAAAAAATTAACACCAAAAACTGAGTCAGTTTCTTCACCGGAAGAGTTTGCAACAACAAGGTATCTTAAGAATGAGAATTCAATATATTACTAATACCATTCCCACAGTACCAAAGCTGCAGATACCAATACAGCCAGGAAATAATTAAAAATAAAGCAAGCAAAAAATAGAAAAGAAAGAGTCAGCCACTATAGCAACTTAAAAACCTCACCGTAAGTGCTCTTGTAGTGGATATTGTCAATGCATGGGAAATTGCTGCAATAACCCTTGAGAGATTGTTTTCCATAGTGACATCTGTTGGACTTTGCAGCATATTGTAACCTCTGTATGTTCTGAAATAAAAATATTTATACCACTAAAACATGTACTTAAAAATGATTATGACTTGAATTACTATTACATATTTCATAAGCTGCTTACAAAATATAAAAAAGAAATCAGAGAACACAATACCACCTTACTGTATTTCAGTATTTTTGCTTCTGTACTAGCAAACGCAATTTAGCTTATAAATCAAATCTCTTTGTTAGCAAACAGAAACAGTAGGTCAATTCTCAATACCTAACTAGGTGCTCTAGAAATCACCACCAATTTAGGATTAATCTTTGCTTTGGCTCAAATCCATCTAACACTTTTGCATGTTCACAAACTTTGTATTATTGCTGCAAAAAGATTATTCATGTAGAAAAATAACTATTTTGTATTTGAAATAACACGGTATCTACAAAGTTCTATTGTTTCCATACTACAGTATATAAATCTTGAGTGACATGAGCAAGATCATGTATGGAAAAGGTACATAATTAAAAACTTTTATGACAAATTGAGAGAAGCAAAGAGCCCCCATAAATATATGCACTCACACTGTCTATTAGACAAGATATCTAAACAGAGGGGTTTAGGAAAATACAGTTGGCAGCAAAAATACAGCAACAAAATCACACTATCAAAATCAGAAGGCAGTACAGATTTCCGCAACCACAATCATTAAATAGGATGTGAAGAGTTATAAATCCTGATCAATGTAACTGAAGAACAACAATGTATACATGTGATTAGCCTGTGCAGTTTCATGGACAAATAGGGTGACCTCACGATGACGAGAAGATAAACACAGAACAATGACTCCCTACCATCAACGTGTGAGCGCATCACTAGTAACTCACACACTAGGTTATCCTTTAAACATGAGTCCATTTCTGTGGAGCCTAAAACTACCACAGATGCTCCTACAAACTGGAAAAAGAATTCATAAGCACATGGACTTGCAGGATTTAAATACAATTCTAGGCATTATGAATTGAAATTTGGGTCCGCATTCCTTTTAAAGCAAGACAATTCACATAACATACCTGGTGATAGTGCTCACCGCAAAGTGAGATGGAGGCTGTGTTTCATGCATTAGTAGTTTCAGGTAGACGCTGCTTTGGTCTCTTGCTACTGCCACAACTGGATCAGCCTGTCCTTGATCACAGTTATAAAATAACTTTGGAACAAGCCTTAATGAGAATTGCCAAAAAGGAAAAGTATTATTCAGAAATCGTTTAGTATACAATTTAAAGTACATTTAAAATACATTTAATATACAATTCAGAAAGCTGCTTACACTAATTAGACATATCTGATTGTAAATATAAACTGTTACTAAAACTCATTGTTAAGCTGAACTCACCTTTGTACAACTGCTCTTCGCTATAATCAAGGAGCTCAAATCAGGACAAAGGAACAGCTCTAGACACATGGTAGTTAAAAAAATCTTTTCTAGAGATACCTACTTATACACACTATAACAACAACTTCACTGGAGAGTATTTCTCTCTCAGTGTTCCCCTATCTCCCCAGATATTTTCCCCATGGACATGTGTGTCAACTGAAAACTGATTTCTACCAGAAAAGGACAGCTGTTCACCATCCGATTTCTATGCAGCAAGGCTTAAATATACAATAAGATCCAGTCTTGAACAACAACATTTTCAACTTGGACAACAGTGAAAAACTACAGTATGTTTTTTTTAGTAAGTTGACTGACAGTACTTCTAATGAATGCCCATACTGGATGTTTCAAGGGGCTTCTGCAAGCTTGTAACAGATTTCTTGAGCAGTTAAGTCTTTTCCAACCTTAACACAGGTGCTGTCACTAAGGCAACATGAAGATATGGAAAAACTCCAACTTGTTACCACTCAGTTAACAAAATAACGCCATTTCAAAATCAAGTCCCTGAATAAAAGCAACAAATATCAACTATGATGCAACAGTTAATTTCTCTGTTCTCTGAGCTGTTTCTGCAATACAAATGCTTTTAAGTGGCAGAGTTTTTAAGGTTTCATTGTCCTTTATCTGTTATTAGGAACGGAGAGCAATCAATAATTTGAAAAACTAGGAAAGAGACTCCTCTGACAATAAAATATTCCAGGAATTCAGTATTAGATGCTCCCAACTTCTTTAGAAGTAAAACTTAAGTCTTTGAATTCTAGTAAACAAACTACCAACTAATCCTTACTGGTTGGTGTGTTTATCTGGACAGCAATGGTAACTGCAATAGGTTACAGCAAACAGCTGCTTTTAAACAAGGCTAGCTACTTTACTATCATCAGTGAGCATGAAAGTTTTAAGAGACACTTATAACCATGTGGGAACTACAGTGTTCGGGAGTTAGGACGACTTGGTAGAACTGCAACATTTTAAGTCCATCAACTACTGTCAGAATACTGAACAAATCACTTCAGCATTCAGAAAACTAACTTCAGGAAGTTGAAACTGAAAAAGTGACCTTCAGAATGCAATACAGTTAAACGTAATTGTAATGCTAATAAAAAAATAAAGCACAACTGCCTGATGATTCAGAATGATGCATGATCCAGGTACCATAAAGCTGCATTTGCCTCCCATCCCTCATTTAAACAAAAATACAAAAAACTCACTAAGGGATTATTTGAATTATAGGTATACAGTAACATATCAGTATCTTTCTAAACTTCTTTTCTTTTTTAAGAAATAAAACAAACTTCTATACCTCATTAATGAAGCTGCAGCTACATGTCTCACTCTTGGATCTTCATCTCCAAGCAAACATATCACAACATTATTAAGCACTCTCTCCTGAAGTTTTAGTAGCTAGAAAATAAGTCAGCAGAGTAAAGTTCATTGAACATTTTCATCATTTGACTAGATTGTTAGAAGATAGTTAACTAAGTGAGATTTCATGTCATACAAGTCTGTAAGACAATCTTTACCTTACCATTGCCAAATGCACTATTTAAATAAATGCCAAAAAGTTTAAAAAAACCCCACACAACAAAACCCCCACACACACACCAGAGAACACCAAGATATTTGAATCTCAGTAGTAAAGTATCTTTCCAATTGTAACAAGTCTCAGAACATGAGCCTACTTATACAAAACATAGAACAACTATCAGTGTTGACAGAGTTCGAACATAAAGTGCTGAAATTGCACTGGTATCTTAATCCAGAAACACAATATACTGATTGAATAATTTACTTACACCAGTATAATGATGAACACCTCTGTGCAAGCTCTCAGTTTTTCCTTCCAAGAAGCTGACTAGCCTATGGTAAAACAGAATTTAGAGTACATTAGTTGACATCAAAGGTTATTTCTCCCTTCAGTGCTCTGAGGGTTCTTTTTGTTTGTTTATTTTTTTAAAAGCACCACTGCAGGGAAAAATGTAAGTAGTAAACACACTTCTGGCTACCTTTAGAAGCAAGCTATTTGCTAAACTACTCTCTGGCTAGTGTAACAGAAGAATTACTTTTCTTTAGTTAAAAGACATTATTTACACACTGTGATTGTATTTTTTTTCCCCATGCATGTAAAAATCAGACTGTTTTGAAAAGATGTAACAGTCCAGATATCCCTGTTCAGAAAAAGTTCAATTTTGTATGACTAACGATAACTTGAAGAATTTTCATATAAACACCTTTTGTCTTTCAGCTTGGAAGAACCTGTAGAGAATGAGGGAATGCAAGAAAAGGAAATAAAGTAATACTCATTTCAGTATAACAGAAACTGAGCAACAGAAGAGAGCTGACAATAATGGAGAACAAGTCAGGGACTTTTTCTTTAACACACACACACACACACCTGGACATGAAATCCAAGTTAGTTTCCAGGTTATATGCTCTCTCTCTGATCACAGATTTACAGAAGACTTCAAACAGACCACCAAACTAGAAACTCCTATACAGAGTTACTAGGATTGGGCTTGGTAGTGAAGTCAATGGTAGCTTAACAAAGGAATTCATACATTCCATATATGAATGATTGGTCTGAATTAGTTTGATGAAACTTAATGTTTCAGAAGAAACTGCTCCATTTTGGTTCCAGTTTCCTATATGCAGCACCTTTGCATTGCAGCTGCAACACACATGGAAAAATATAAACACTTACCGAAAATCTACCTCTGCAAGTGTTTCCAGAAGTTCCGTCCTTACTAGCCAGTATGAGCTATTCTTCAGCGTAAGGAGGTCAACAATTAATTGTAAACCTAGTTCACTGTAACTGCTACTACATAAGCTCATGATGCAATGCTGAGAAGAAAAAACAACTTTCAGTTATATTACAGAAGATGTTCTCTGAATCAAAGTATGTAAGTGATCATAAAAGTCTGTTTTATGTAGAATATTAAAGAGTTATTGCTTAACAGCTAGGAAAAAGTACCAGAGCTAGGTACTTTGGAAGGCTAGGACAATCCTAGCTCCATGTGAACTGCTAAAACCTGCTGCTGAATTTAAACTCTGGAGAGGAACACGAGCCTCAGAGATCAGATAATCCTCCAAGGAGTAAGGTCTAAAACTTGCAGGGCTTAAACACCACAAGCACTATATTCCTGTCTGTTCAAAACCAGTCTCTCCTAATTTCTACAGAGTATTTTTAGACAGCTGGTTCTGATTTCCAGAAGTTTTTTAAGAAGTCATACCTCCTTTTTTTAATGACTGTTCAACTATATGCAGAATGTGTGATCTTTGGAAAAAGTTACCGAACTCTACACATCTATTTATGTCTTATTTAACTACATGAAAATGTAATTTCTTGTTTGACAATTAAACAAGCCAAAATGCTTTTGAACATTTCTGCCAAAAGGTATTAAGTCAGGCTACTTTATATACTGAGAGAAAGAAAAAGTCAAAATTGACTCGTACAGGTTGCCTGAACTGAACAATTCCAGTGAAGTCCAAAAAAGCCATAATCGTAAGTGTAATCACACATGAAACCACTGTATACAAACAGTAAGGTCATGGAGCAGAAGGTTAAAAAGATAGCATCATTTAACTAACTGGATTTCCTTCCCTCAGCTGCATCAGACCCCTCCTCTTAGCACATGAAGCCATACTTTCCATACATTAACTATCTGCATTTTACCAAAAGCTACGCTGTGCCTCACTGACCCATAAGCTGCACCACACTCAGCCACCCTGTGCCTCTCCCCGATGAATTAAATTTCCCTTGGCCTCCAATCTGTCCTTGTTCTTCTAATTTTGGAAAATTCCTCAAGGAAAAGCTCACTCCTTCACCCCTCTGCTTTTTCACAGAACACCTTCCACAGATTTTATTGCAGAAATAAAATTCACATGTTCTAAGTTCCACTCACAAATTCAGCTATCATCTCTATTTTAACAATTGCCTGATGGATCTTTCACCCAATTTGAAACAATTTCCTGAGACCTTCCTCACTTTTAAAAATTACTATTTCAGAAAATAATCACCATTTTACTTGTCATTTCTCACATTTAATTTTTGCTCTCCAAATGCAGTTTACAACCAGGTGGTACATGTTCACACTTCCCTGTTTAGGCCAGACATCCTATCTAATGCACTCATCCTATCATTGGCTAATGTAACATTACAGTTCATACCAGTACATTTATGACTGGAAATATCATGATTAATTATATTGTTACATGATCTAACCAACATAATTATTTTCCAGCTGTTTGATCCTCCATTTCTGTGCCTGAATCCACGTTTTCTACAGTAAAGTTCCTGGGGAAGACATCTTTTTTTTTGCTCCATGTTTATACACCTGAGCATAGCAGGATCCTAGTCAACAAATAACGCCCCTGCTATCTGTGGTGGTGCAAATAAGTTACTACTTCTGCTTACCCTCACAGCTGTACAAGCCAGTTTGCATGTAACAGATGACTCATCCTTCAGCGTTTTCTGTAACAGAGGTATGCAGTCTACCAAGGAAAAGAGATTTCCTAAGAAAAAAAAACAATTTAGAGCAATGAAACAAAAGAAAATTTTGGTTACATTAAAAACCAGACACCCTTAAAATAAATTGTTTACCTGTTGAGCTTCTGACATTTATTAGCCATTTTTCCACATCAAAGCGGGATTTAATTAGAATGGAGTTGACAATTGTTCCACACAGAATGGCAGTAGCTCCTCTAATCTGGGGATCTCCATGGTCAATGTAGTTCAGAATATCTGATACGTACTGCTCCTCTAAGAAAATAAGTTACAACTACTTTATTTTAAAAATACTAGTCTTAGACTTAACTGATCCCTAAAAATGTTTCAGTGGAGGTAGCAATTGTGCAATCAATGTCAGCATATTCACAATACACCCGCCTTAGTTCCACCTTTCAGAGATCCCTGATCCACAGATTATTCACACCATCCAGACCAATGATCGCATATATAAAAACCACTAGTGATTTATTTCAATTGCACACAAAATGCTCTAGGGAAATCTAAGAAGAGTTTTGGTTAACACTCCTCCTTTGCCACTATCAGTATCAAACCAGCTGACTATTCCAGGTCCCTGCTGATATTGTAGCATTCATAAAAATGAACCTAATGACTTAGAAACCATCTATAAGATGGCCTGAAATAAATAAGACGACACCATTTACAAGACAAACAAACCACTTCTACATAGCAGTTGTACTGAAACAGCTTCAACTTGTCAGAAGCTGTGCAAGCTCGTCCACTGAAACTTACTACAAAAAAAACCTCACCATATGTGCTACTAGCACAGACAGCATGTTCATTCCAATTGGCACAATATTTGTTTGCAAATACTAAACTGGATTTAGAGTTTTCAGTGTAGGTGCTGCCTCACTTATCTGAAAACTCAAACACACTGTTAAAAAGGAATATGTGAACTGCAACATACCATACTCTTCTCCCATTGCTTCAAGGGGTGTTTTATACAGTTTGCTGAAGAAAGACTCTGGGTGAAGTGCAACTGCTGCTCCAACACAACTTACTGCCAGGGCTTTTACACTGACTCTCACATCTCTATCAGGAACTAAAGCTGGGGAGAAGAAAAAAAAAAGTGGTATTTAAAAGCTTCCTGAATTGTTTTTAATTTAATTAATAACTCTGTATGATATAAAAAGCTTAGCCTGGACAAAAAATATGAAGGCAGAGCAAGTAGTTCCAGTTTATCAAAGGCAGCAGTTATACATGGCTTTTTTTTTTTTTTTTTCCAAAAAAGAAAAAAAAGTAAATAACTAATAACCCCACACACTTCCAACTCACTCACTTCATTGTTTCATTATTGTCTTTCCTAGAATACCACATTAGCAGAGCACATGAACAAATAACAGTTTAGAAAAGGGAAAAAGAACAAACATCCTACATGCTTGCTTCAGTCATATATGCAATGACACATACACACATGCCCGTGACATGGACTTCCCAGTGAAAAAAAATGGAAGCAGCAGTGTATGCCATAAAGGCTTTCTGGAAAATCTCTACTGACTTTTTATTACTATGCTGAAAAAGGTAAATAACTCTTCTTTTGAGCCTCAACAGCTGCCTCTAACAATCACTTACTGTCGAAAAGCTTCTTTTTGACAGTCACATGTGAAAAAATACATGAAAACTGGCCACACTAACTTACACAAATGCTGTAAGATGTTAAAAGCGGAGAAAAAGTTCAACTTGAAAATTCAGCTAGGTCTTTGAAACCCTTAGGTTAATTCTCTGGTTTACTACAGCTGAATCATTTAAAATCTGAAGTTACATTTCCCAAACACAAACCCTCTACCTGAAGTACATTCAAAAAAATTAACACAGAATTCAAACACAACTGAGTCATAAAGCTAAAAAAAGATACTTTTAATTGTGTTTTAATTAAAACAAATTAGACATTGTAAACAAAATAAATTGTAAAAATATTAACACAAGTACTTGAAAGAACTGTATTATCCTGAACTTGTTTTTAGGAGCTTCCACAGAATGGACTGCAACTCAGACTGCAACCTTTCTTAATGAGGTACTGATACTTTTATAGTGGACAAACTGGGCACCCAACACTGATAAAAAGAAATACTATTATTAGATTGTCTTTGCAGCTTCATACAATCTATATTCTGCCATGGCCCCACAGGTTAAGTCTCATAAGAATTCACAAATTGTAAATGTAATTAAGTATTTGACTTACAGGTTAAGTTACCATAACACTTCTTTAGATGCCAAGGGTTCAAAACAGGATCCATTCTAAAATGCCATAAGTTTTTAAGTGTTTTTACGTTTTTCTGTGCTCTGGTATGATCATTTAAATCAGGACTGTCACAGAAAAACTGCACCCCCAAAATCTCCAATAAAGTGAGATTAAAAACCAGAGTAAACCAATCACATTTCCAGCTTTGTACATTGACCCAATGAACCAATGAGTCTTGAACAGAAACTTACCTCCTTTCTCCCCAGTAAGCAGAAAAGAGGCTGACAGAAGTCTAACGCAGTGCACTAAAGGAGCAGAACTTCCATCGGTATAGTGACCTATGTCTCCCTTCACCCTGGAGGGCTGTTGAAGGGAAATCACAATTTTATATAGATAAAAATTAATCTTCAATTTAAATAAAATATTAAGCACAACAAGATTCAGAAATACTGCACATCCCCAAATGTATAAAGGTTGTAATATAAAATGTGGTTAATACGTATTCCAAAAAAAGGCCTTAAAATGTAATGCTTTCGGGAAGTTTGTATCCAGTATCAGAATCGGTTTAATTTTGTCACAGAAACAACAATCAACCTGTAGATTTTCTGAACTACCCAGACTTGCTGCTTGCATCTGAAGGAGTCTGATAAACCACTTTGTCACCAATGAGCTCTGGAAACTTTGTATGAGAATCAATTTATTCTTAAGTTGTTTCCAAAGAAGTTCTGTAGTTTCACATTTAGAGTTCTCCAGTAGCCCAAGTTGATCTAACTCTGCCTGCTACAAACCAAACTCCTTACGTCCCAGCTCTGAACAAGGTCCAAAGCTACAGTCAAAAAAAAATGTAAGAGGAAATCAGTAACCTGTGGTTAGAATGGCATGCACAAAGAGTAAGACATAATAACTTTTGAGGAGATCATAAAGTTACTACACAGCTAGCAACCAGCACAAAGATATTTCTGGTAATAAAGTATCAGTGTACCCTACTCATGCACAGAGAACAGCAGTTTGTGTTCTGTTATTGTTTTGCTGGTGATTGCATTCAAGATATCAACACTTAGCGTATTCACCTTATGTTAAATGAAATTCAGGCTATAACTCAGATTTACTATTTAACCTTCGTTATTTTGACCTATAATGAAGCACACCACATACACAGGCTACCCACACTTACCACTAATTTACATCATCATAACTGTTTAATATTTTTTTTTGTTAAACTTAGTTGTTTTAAACTTTATACCAGACCACTGTGATTACTTCTCACCTTATTTTCATGATCACCAGGGTCTGCTGCATCTTCTTTTGATGCAAATCTATCTACGCTGCTATCAGAAGGCTGCCTACTATGGCTCATGGTTTTCAACAGGTGAGGCTGTTGAAGAGCTTTAGAAAAAAGCAATTCATTAAATACCATTTCAGATGCAAATGAAAAGCACTTTAATTGAACTTAATTATACAAACATGAAAAATAAATTAGCAGTGATCAAAACAAGTGATTCATTAGATGTATTGAAATATATTCCTTATTTTACATTTCAATCTAGTTATTTGTTTTTCATATCCATTACATGAGTCTTCAGTCCCTTGGAAGTCAGACAGCAGATGCACCTCGTACACCTGCGTCAAAGGTGTCACCAGTTCTGTGTCATCCTCCACCCCCCCCGCCCCTGTTTATCAACATACCAATAGAAGAATTTCTGAAAGACTCTGATGAATCATCTTGGAGAATATTTGCAGCCTCATCTTCCTCATCCTGCAGCTGCCCAATTTGCATTCCAGAATACTGTCCTTCAGCACCCTCCAAAACCTACACAGTGCAAGGACAGGACTTAAAATAACTTAGCTTAACACACAGTATTAAATCTCAGACATGCAGTGTTAGTAATCTAGAAGTAATACAAAAGCAAATATGAGCCTGATAAATATTAGTGTACAGCTGCATGCAGGCCCCAAAGCAGTTCCCTTCCTCCTCCAGCATTTGGGCTCTTAGAGGCCATAGTTATATCTGACAGTCTCCCACTTGAGCCATGAACTTGGACATTAACAGTAAGGAAGTCGAACACTTGGTGCATTGCCTCCCCTGCAGCTCTCCTTGCCCCCTCATTCCAAACACACCGTCCCTCTGTCTCAGCAGTTACAAATCACCACCAACACCTTTATTGCCACAAATTGAACTTGTCCCTTGCTGTCAAACTCTCCCATAACCTCACTTGTCCTGGATATGTAAAGTTAAACTGAGAACACGCTGTGTAGGACAAAAAAGGACAAGAAAGTTTGAACATCTTTGTTCTAAACCAGAGACTACTAAAATGGACACTTCTAGAAGAGAGTTTGAACCTTTGTGCCAATGCAATATATAGGCAGTACATATATGGAAAAATAACCATAAGAGACAAAAAATTGATAATGTTAATAAAATACAGTAAAAAACATTTCATTGTAAGTTTATCAGAAGACACAATATAATTCTTCAGTTACTCTCTGACTTTATAAGCAGCTGACAATTGTTCATTAAAAAGCCCGTGTGTGGGTAAGTGGGACAACCATTTAGACTGTCCATTAGGAAAAAATAATTTTACTTGTAATTACTGCTTGTAAACAGTATGCAAACAGACTGTTGCATATGTCAGACAAGAATTTGCAAGAAATGCATCTTGTCAATAAATGCAGCTTGTCAATAAACGCCTGCTCGCTTTGGCCTCTGCAGTGCTTATATTTAATTCGGAGACATTATCATCACTCCTTTAGTTCTTGAATCCTCACACTTGCAGGAGTATTTGCTTATTATAATTGTAAGTTTACCATTTTTTTGTAGTGGTAAGAGACTATTACTCTTCCAAAATTACTATCAGCAGACATAAGTCAAAAGTTTGATAATGTTTGAAAAAAAAAGAACTTAAGAAATTCTAAGTTTTCCCCTTTTTGCATTTTCTGCTCTTGTTCCCAGTAATTTTATTTTTGCTGTTTTTCTTAGAACCTCACAATACACTTGCCTAAGAGAGACAAATTTCTTAAAATAGCTATATTGTGTACACATTTCAGGTGTTTATTAGATATGTAACTACTACATTAGTAAATCATGCAGTATTTGCTCAGTGTAGGAGAAGTCCTGAAGATGGAATAAAAAGGAAAAAAAATTAGTTGTGTCGCCAAGTGAAAAAGCACAGGCAGAAAACAATACAAAGCATTAGGTTTCAAAAGTATTCCTCTATCATTCCAAATGGACTGTTCACCCTTTAACACTTCCATTAGTCTTCCTACACCAAAACAATTAAAATATCTATACAAAATTAATGATATGATAGTAAGATGATATACTTATGTCAAGCCTTTGGTATTGACATTCTTCCAGTGAGTGACAATCTGTTAATGCCTTCATATGAGCTACCCAGTGAACACAATGATTACAGCTTTGTAGTATTTAATTACTGCTGAAGTGAAAGTGTTAAAAGGAGGTCAAGCTCTCCAATAGTGGTGTGAGCTGCTGACCTTTCCACTGTTACTAGCTGAGGATGGAAAAGTAGAAGACGAGTAAGTAGATGAATCCAAGTCTGGGCCCTCCATGGAAGAGCTCTGAGATATGTCAGGCCCCTCAGTAGAAGGGGATCCCCCCTCGGCCCGTTGCACACTTACAATTTCAGAACTGTCCGAAGGGGTTACAGCAGAGTCTGGACCTTCTGTAGTAGTCTGAGAGCTATCACTAATCGGTGAGGAAGCCTGTGTACCATCATTCAAGTCCATAGTGGGATCTGACTGGACAGCACTGATCTGGCTGGAGCTTCGACTAAGCACATCATCATCTTCCCCTTCAGTAGCTGTACTTGTCAAATCACAGCTTGACAGGTCCACAGAGTCCGACTGCAACGTATGTTGAGAACGCGGCTGCTCAGTAATGATATCATGTCCAGTAGAATCAGCAGCTGAACTCCCTACTGACCCAGCTGTTGATACACCTGATGAAGAAGCTAGTTCAGTGCTTATCTCGCCCTTCATAGAAGCTGCAAAACACAGACATTTATGAGTCAATCAAGTGTTTAAACTTGTGTTTCACTCTTGATATGGACACCACAGACTAAGTCACATATTCAACTAGGCTAAGAGAAGTGTATAACTAAACAGTTAAACTACAGGTAGGGAAATAAGCATCTGAAAAGACGCCATTCCATCTATACCAGTAGCTCAATATGACAGCCTATCTGTTAATAAAAAATACACAGGCTACTTGATTAGGTAAGTATAAGTTTCACACCCAGGAGTATTTATGGTTTCAGTTTTGTTAGCATGTCTTTTAGGTGACTAGGAAGTGGATGGGCACTCAACACATCACTTTTTTACATAGAGCAATAAAAGAATGGATTTGTAATATATAGTACACAGGTTGAATGCACTGCTAAAGGGAAAGCCAGCTACCTGCAAACGATGCAGCACTGACATCTGATCGGGTTTCAGGATCATCCTCCAAACCTTCTTCTTCACCAAGAAGTATTTTACCTGAGAAGTGACGTAAGAAAAACCTTTACAGTTTTCCAAAATTACAGTCAACTTGACATGTTGAACAGTTAAAGTCAGTTAGATGTGACATCTATTTTTAAAAAGTTTATCCAAATAATTTTTCAAAGCTGTGACAGGCAACAAATGGAAAAGAGAAAGGAATGAAGAAATTGAATACCCAGTCCCTCACTATCTGATCAGGAGAGAAACAGACAGCAGTGACAAGGAAACACACAGTTAAGTAATTTTATTTAACAGTGTAACCATTCAGGAAACTATCTAGGACCTTACTCACTCTAGTTTATTTTTGCGGACTATGTTTAGGATCCCACTCATTTCATCAAGTATGTCCTATTACTAAGGACTGGATACCTGGCATCTGGATGTCTGCCCTCAACTCAGGACTTTAAAGCACCACAAGTAATAGAATAAATAACCTCTCTCTCTACCTTAAGGCTATGAAAAGTATCAAAGGCTACTTGCAGTTTGGGGCTTGGAACTCCAATGATAACAGAATGGAAAATGCCTAGGGGGAAGAGCAGCACAGACTAGAAGCACAAGACAATGTAAGTGGGACAGGGCAATGAACCACAGTCAACAGCCATCAAAATCCAGGCACTACTAAGGCAAAAATCTTCAGAGAGGCTTTTGCCACAGAAAAAATGAAAACCACTTATCTAACACAATCATCATAGACTTCTCTTACCCACAAAGCAATATCTATTTTAAATAGAGGCAGTGGAAAGAGAAAGATATGGGCAGATGCACACTGCCAGGGAGCAAACCAAGGACATAACCGTATTGAAAAGTCTGTAAATGGAACAGGATTCAGAGTACAGAGTGGGCTACTGAGCCCATCCTTCTGGATCTTGCAAGTCCCTTGCTGAGATGGAGGGATTCACAATAACTGCTTTGAGATAAGCCCGTTTTGCCCTTTAGAGTAAGCTTCACTGGTAGTCTAAAGATTCACCATGCAAGATACCAATTTTTTGATAACTCTAGGTGAACTCTTTGGCATCTCATTTAAGTTACCGGGGGTAAAAAAAGCATTAACAAACTTTTGTATTAATTTCGGTATCACAACTGCTTCTGTGCAGAGCAGTAATGCTGTAGAATTGCATTCCTCCAAAAAGTATGTTTTATGCTATTCAAACATGCAAGTAAGGCAGAAAAGTAACCATAACATTTCCATGTATGTTCTATGTAAAATAGCAGTAATTTAGAACTACACACTCCTAAAAAAAAAAGAAGAGTAAAATCCTGCTAAAGGTTCCTAACAAAACACATGAAAGATAGTATATTCTTCTCTACTCTTTTTCACATTTACATCCATTTCACTGAAACAAACCAAGATATTCTTCTGCTTTCCATAGCTGATCACCTTTAAAAGTGAAAGAGGAAGGACACAGAAAGACACTTATTAGGCCTACTAGGCTTTGTATGTTTAAATAAGTATATAAAACAAGCTGCAAGATACTTTTCCACTATTTGGAAAAAAAATCAGTTAAGATGTAGAACATAGGCTTTCATTTCAAAATGAGTTTTCAGCCTCTTTTGCAAATAATTTTCTGAAGTGGAAGCATAAAGAAATTGACATAGGCCAGCTGCTCAAAACTAAAGTTGGTCTGAAGCAGTAAGACTGAAAAGACATGGAATATCTGAGTTCTGAGATTAGGGTCACAGATTTCTGTAGGTCAGCCTCACTTTACACCCCTCCACACAAAGGAGTATTACAGCTAGAGAAGTTTTACCCACGGCCAACAGCAGAAGCCTACTACTCTATATGGTAGCAGGCTGCAAAACAGTTTCAAGTAGGAACTGGGAATAGGCTTGATTTTTCTCTCTACAGTGAAGAGCAGCAGGAAATGAACAATTCGAAATTTGAAATTAAACCTGTACAAAACACAAAATTATGAATGGTTTTCTTCAAATTCATTTATGCCATTTTTTCAGACCACAAATTCTTCATTCCATGACTTTGAAAGAGGATAGAAACTGATGACTCATACATGTTTTCCCCACTAAGTGAAGGAAAGGTTAGTATTCTAACAAGTACTTTAATTGAATTTACACTGTTATTAATACTTCAGAGTTACACTGAAGACTACTAACAATTCAAAGTATCAAAATGATGATTCACCATTTTTCATTTAAGTGTTATGTGGTGTTATTCTGATTTAGAATCATAGCGCCATTTAGGTTGGAAAAGACCTTTAAGATCATCCAGTCCAGCCATTAACCAACACTACCAAGTCCACCACTAAACCAATCAAGGGGAGAGTAATAGTCTCATGTTTCCTGGCTTGGTGGCTGGAGTATTTTTAATGAAAGTAAAAAACTAGGAATCATTAAGATTGGAAAGGTCCTCTAAGATCATCATTCCAACCATCAACCCAACACCACCATGCCCACTAAACCATGTCCCCAAGGGCCACATCTACACATTTTTCTGAACACCTCCAGGGATGGTGACTCCACCACCTCTCTGGGCAGACTGTTCCAATGCTTGACCACCCTTTCCATGAAGAAATTTTTCCTAATACCAAATCTAAACCTCCCCTGACGCAACTTGAGACCATTTGCTCTCATCCTATCGCTAACTACTTGGCAGAAGAGACCAACACCCACCTCATTACAACCTCCTTTCAGGTAGCTGTAGAGAGGGATAAGGTCTCCCCTCAGCCTCCTCTTCTCCAGGCTAAACAACCCCAGTTCCCTCAGCTGCTCCTGGTAGGACTTGCTCTCCAGACCCTTCACCAGCTTTGCTGCCCTTCTCTGGACACGCTCCAGCACCTCAATGTCTTTCTTGTACCGAGGGGCCCAAAACCGGACACAGTATTCCAGGTGTGGCCTCACCAGTGCTGAGTACAGGGGCATAATCACTTCCCTGCTCCTGCTGGCCACACTAGTCCTGATACAAGCCAGGATGCTGTTGGCTTTCTTGGCCACCTGGGCACACTGCTGGCTCATGTTCAGCTGGCTGTTGACCAACACCCCTAGGTCCTTTTCGGCCAGGCAGCTTTCCAGCCACTCTTCCCCAAGCCTGTAGCGTTGCATGGGGTTGTTGTGACCCAAGTGCAGGACCCGGCACTTGGCCTTGTTAAACCTCATACAGTTCACCTCGGCCCATCGATCCAGCCTGTCCAGATCCCTCTGCAGGGCCATCCTACCCTCCAGCAGATCGACACTCCCACCCAACTTGGTGTCATCTGCAAACTTACTGAGGGTGCACTCAATTCCCTCATCCAGATAGTTGATAAAGATATTAAACAAGACTGACCCCAAAACTGAGCCCTGGGGAACACCGCTTGTGACCAGTCACCAACAGGATTTAACTCCATTCACCACAACTCTCTGGGCTCGGCCACCCAGCCAGTTTTTTACCCAGCAAAGAGTACACCTGCCTAGGCAATGCAAAGGTGTTGCATTCTGCCTCACCTTTGGATGCTGCAGCAGTATCTACTTTCAGAACACCCTTTCTTTCACCCTGTCATTTCTAAACTAGAAATTATCACTGCATCCAAGCACTATTTTGCTCAGGTCCACCCACTACTTTACCTGTAGGTATATTCTTAAAGCATTATGAGATTCCTTGCACAGAAATGAGAGGATGTATTTGGAAAAAGTGTTGAGCTAGTTGCTATAATGGTCCTTAAAGTTTGTATAATCTTATTCAGTCTTAAACAATTTTCCTTGAAGTTTTTCTTTTCAGTATTGTACATCTCTCTGCTTAGTATGCTTGCACTGACTGCACTATGCTCACATATAGTTTTGCTGCAGTAGCAACATTTTGCTCACCTAGAACAGGTGGTGAAACTATTACACAGCTGTATCTATAGCGATTCAAGTACTGATATGACTGGTTTTAAGCAAAGTGTAAATGTGTGACTAGATATGAAGTACTTTCATGCACAAACTGGGAAAAGAATACTTCAGAGCAAATTGTATTATTTAAAATCCCGCTAAATGAATTACCTATTGAAGAAAGAAATGAGAATATACACAGTAAGATACAAAATGAATAGCATTAATCATCAAGAACAGAAAAACAAAATTAAAAGCATTGTATCAAAGCATGCAGACATACATGTGCATTAGTGAAAGAAGAAAAAAACCCAGGCCTAGCAAAAACAGGAAGGTTAGCTATTTTGTGAGTTACATTAAAGGTTAAGTACTACTATCAAAAGGAAGAATGCCCTGTTCAGAGAGATTATTTTTAGATGTGCTCTTTAAAAGTGAAAAGAGCATCAATATTCATCACCATGATTTGCCAGTGAACTACAGCAAAAATAAGAATTATATTGCTTTGAATAATTTTAGAATATGTTGATTGCAATATCAGAAATTGCGTCAGAATTCTTTTGAGATTTACTGTGTTTAAGCTCAGCTGATAACACAAAGGCAATTGTGAACGAAGACCGAAGTTCAGCAAGACAATGAAGTGGGGAGGGGGAAGGAAAAAAAAAACCCAAAAGAAAAATCAGCAAGGAATGCAATTAAAGATTTGTTTTTGAAAATAATCACCTTTATGCTTTCTCGCAAGAACAGGGCTGCATGAAGACCCCCCTCCAGCTGCAAATCACAGAAAGTAACACATCAGGGCAAAGACAAAGCTGCTGAAATCATGAAGGAATTCTAATAGCCACAAATGGGAAGGGAAAATAAAAAAAGCCCAAAGCCAGGAAAAAACAGCAAACTTGTTGCTTTTGAAGTCCAAGGTTTTTTGATCATTTGCCATCAAATGGCTTTTTAATTTTTCTATGCCACTTGTGCAAAGTATGCTTTTAAAAAAAACATATGCTCTGAATTTCACTGCTACCATTGCTTCTGGCTAATGAATTACCTTCTAATAGCAGCAATATTAGAATGATCTGTTAGTTCAGTACAGAAATCCTTATGGAAATCCAATCAGATTGATTCTTTTGAAACAGGTAAGAAGCAGTTAAGAGACAATTTTAAGAACATGCACTTCACAGACAAGAACACTGATAGCCGTTTTGAAAAGTTATGGATAAACTAAAGTCATGCTTTAATTTCATGCTGGTTTTGGTATTCAGCAAGGAGCTATCAGTTAATACAAATTCTGATTAGATCAGCTTGTTATGAATCACAGTTGTCAGATGCTTGGTTAGAAGAACATTAATTTGGGGGGGGGTGGGGGGGGCGGGGTGGAATCTGTCACCACAATTCACTTGCTCTGTGTAACTAAAAAAACCCCATCAACAGAAACTGTACAAAAAAAAAAACAGTTGGAGTTTGTTGCTACTCAATGAATGTATACCCACTTCAAGGAGGAGGAAAAAAACTTTTACCGTACCGGGGTGGGGGAGTGGGGAGAGAGTAATGCGTACCTTTACACATTCCATTTTGTCCTTCATAGTTTTGGCTAACACTGAGAAACAGAGCTGGTGACATATGTTCATGTACTTTTACTTGAATTTCCAAAAATATAGCTTACCTATCAGTTCCACTATGCTCCCACTGCGGTTCCTGCTGGCAGATTCATCTTTGGACACACTGACCTGCGCAATGCCCCCTGAAGCGGTCAGGGCATGGAGAAGTTCAGGTGGTGGTGTTCTAAAGAGTTGTTGTAATAATTCTAAAGCTCCAGTCACAACATTATGGTCCTGATGCTGGGTGTAATGCAGAGTCAATTCATAAACCTACAACCCAACAAAGTACTTGAGTAAGTCTCTATGAAGACAGAATACATGACATTTCTTCTCATATACCACGTTAAATTTCAGTGATGCATTAAAAATGACTGACATTTGCTGTATCTAATCTTCACCACACTCTTCCAAGTGAAAAACGTCAATTAGTTGTAGCCATTCAACTGCCTTTTTGGTAGAAGTCTGTTGTTTCTGTTTATTGTTATAGAAGGAGGAATCGCATCAAAGAACATCATAATGATTATGAAGTTCTTTAGCTCCTTTTGGAACACCTAACAAGTACTGCTGACGCATTTTTCTGGGATTTCTGGTCATGAACATTATTTATCAATAGTTCCAGTCACTGGACCAACTATCATTTACAGAGATGAATTTGAAAAAATTTGAAAAAAGAATGCAGAATGTTCAATACCAACTAGTGTTGTATCATACTACATGCAAGATTTATTTCTTTTCCTTCCAATTAGTACTCTTCAGGTTAGGGTTACTATTTGTATTTTACCTGTATAAGTTGTTCTGGTGAAGGTGAAATCTCTGTTTCTTTTCTTGTTACACCAAAACTGCCTTTCAGGCTGGTATCCTTTACTTGTTGTTGCAATAAAGGTATGAGATACCTTAGTGTAAGTAAAACACCCAGAATTAAAAGAGTAGGATGATCATCTTCTACAGGTATCAACAAGCCTTGGGGCAGAAAAGAAGCAGCTAAATCACTTATTGGCAGTGGTTAGTTTTGACACAAATGTTATTTCATGTAGTCCATATAATAGCTTCTTAAAAAAAAAAAAAAAGAAAGAAAACAAAAACCTAGCAGCGACTTAGGAACACTTTATATGCATTATTTAATATTCCTGACAATTATTTAAGCAGTGTGGGAGAATGATCAGAGGACCCTGTCTCACATTCCCTGTTCCCTACCTCTTTTCACTCAATAACAAGATAAAAAAATTTTCTTTTTTGTAATACCTGATGCTTTCATGCAGTGATCTAGACTTTCTTGCTCCCTTCATCTGCCTCCTCTCTCCACTTGGCAGCTTAATTAAGGCCAAACATAATTCCTTCTCACACACACGTGCTACTATCCTAATGAATGAGATTTACACTTTTGCCTCCTCCCTCAAGTATTTGGAACTTTGTTCCATATACCTACTTGCTAATCACAGAGTCAAACCCAAAACATATTAGGAACAAACATAAGTTATGTAAGAAAATACAACATTCTATGCAAGGGGGGAGAATCGGAATCAATTCACAGAGTTCCAATTAGGGCTCCTGTCTGAATTCAGTACCATTGCCAGGACATTATAAAACACCACTTTTGAGGCAGGAAAGAACAACACGTGCACAGAAGTACACCACTTCGAAGTCACACAGAGTGAGGGAAGTCACTATGTGGCATTTGACTTTTTCACCCATTCTTAAAAGAAGACAGGTTAACAGGATAATGCTTTATGCATCTGTTGGTCTTGCTTACCTCTCCTTTTGCAATATAGTCTACACAATAAAGAACCCCTCGTCAGTAACAAAACTGAGGCAAAAAGTTTCCACTACAGTCCAGACAAGTGTCTCATCATGAGTTGCAAAACAACCCGAAGACCATGCAAACGTCCCAGCTGAAGAAATATGGAAGCAATACCAGATGCAAAGTTGTGTGCTTTTAAATAAAAAAATTCCTTTTCTGGTCTAAGTCAGGTTTTCAACAGAGAATCTACATGGTGGTACTTCTAAAAAAGGTTACAGGGTATGTGTTGATGACCCAGAGAGTATCAGTAATATCCTCCGCCTCAGACCTGCTGCACTAACAACCAAACTGCTGAACAATGCAAGTCTTTACAGACTCCTGAGCAAGTTCTGCCAGAATCCCTAGACCTCCTCGTTTTCCAACAGCCTCCTTGCTTCCCTAGCTTTGGCTGTTTCTTTTCAACATTACTGAATTAGTATTGCAGCACATACAAGAGATACAAATAGCTTTAGTCGTATCTTCATCTAACTTAATATGAAATAGAGAAAGCACTAACAATGTAACTGGTAGTCTAAGTATCCTTGCTTTGCCTGAAAACCTCTCACATAGGATAAGTGTCTCACATGGAAAAAAATTTCATGTTACTTACACCTGAAGCAAATTTATTGCCCCCCCCCCCCCCAATCTTACCTAAAAGTACATTCAATAACCAGGCATAAAAATACTGCATTCTTCGCGAATGTTGACAGATGCTTACTGCTGATCCTGCTGCTGTTCGACGGATAGTAGGGGAACTGGATTTAAGGTTAGCTATGAAAGCCTTCAATAAAACCTAAAACCAGAAGATATCTTACTTAACTTTTTATGAGAAAGAAAAGGAGACAGAAGTGAATTAACAATTCAGCAAATGTATTTTTCATTCATTCAAAGCATTACTTAAAGTACATCAAGCAAGGACAACTTTTGCCTTAATGCAGACATGCAGCTGTAACACTGCTTGCTGTAACATCTGACTGATAATGCTGATAGCTTACTGCGCTTTGAGATGTAACAGGGAGCACTAATAGGCTAAAGAAAGATACCTTAATCTCATTGTCGTTTGCAAAATTGCCAAACGCTGCCATGATTTTTGGTATTGCTGCAGCTAGCGTCTCTTGTACCGATTCTTCAGGTCTCTTACTTATTCGTGTTAGACAGGGCAAAAGGTTCACTAAGTACGGCCTAAGTATGGCAAAGGAGAAAAACTAATTTGAGATCAGAACAACTGTACCCATCTAAACATTTAATTCATACCCAAATTCCGTGGGATTACTAGATCATAAAAAAAAGAGTACCTGTTAGCTACATAGAATGTAGAAAAAAGAGAAAGTCTTCTGAATACAATTTGCAGACATTAAGGTAGAACTAAAGAGAATACACTTCAAAAAATAAAAGTCACTGTCTTCACAAGTTTTTCCCCTCCTTTCCCCAGAGTCATGTAGAGCACAGAACTGGAACTCGGCTAAAAGAAAAACTAGCTAATCAAATAAAACTACTTCAGAGAGAAGAATGCGATAGGAATTCTTCCAACCTCCCAATTCCATATTTAAAACTTGAAAACAGTAACATTTCGTTAACATCTATATTTTGTTAAACGTTCTTCGGAACATTCATTACTAGGATATGTTTACCTGCATTTTTGAGGCCGAACTAGATGGGCAAGCTCAGCAAACCTCCAGAGTGCAGCACGTAGACTTCTGGAAGCACCATTCTAGACAGAGTATATAATCGTTACATTTAATCAAGCAAAATCATTTCCTAAAAAATACCTGTAATATACAACAGTATGCATTTTTATACCATTGTACTTAAACAGATAAAAATGTCAGGTGTCTGGAAGCCATGAATTTCCTTTAGCCAAAAGGAAGTCAAGTCAGCTCTATGACTGCCTTCGTTTTTCTAGCTGGTATTAGGAATTTTCCAAGTGACCCAAAATGAATAACAAGGAACACCAAGACAGAGAAGGAAATGTCTGAGATCTCCACTCTGCTGAAATCAGCTTAAAATACCACAGAGAAAGTCATCAACCAACAAAGAAACACTGATGATATGAGAATCTTTAAAAAAAAAAAGGAAACACTTGCACAGATATAAATGCAGCATAACATTTACAGTAGTGGAGATATGCAAATAAACAAGGTTCACAAAAACAATCCACATATTGATCTGCATCACTTCAAAATGGCTTGCATGCTAAAGTTTAGTATCTATTTGTCTGTACTGACACCTTCAGTTGTACACCTGACTGAGCCAGAATGCCTTTAGACCCAGTGTCTAAAGATATAGTAAAGCTCCTTAGTATTGTTGGAAATACAGAAACTATGGAAGGCAATAGATGTCTAAGACAAATTGGCTACCTAATGTAGTTCAAACCTAACCAAAATGCTTCTCAAATCAAGTCCCCCTGAAGACAGACACTGTCATTTCTTTCTTATTTTCTTTAGCTAGTATATAAAAGGCTCACAGTCTTGTTAGCATGACAAGTAAAAAAACTTGCATCTGAATTACAAAATGGGCATTTTTCAGGTTCAGAGCCAAACAACAGATTCTGGCACAGCTCCTAAAGTGACCCCGCTCATGCACAAACAAAATTCAGTCTGCTGGGTGCTTCTGTTATGCCTGCTACCTCTCTCTCTTGCCTCTGCCATCAATCTGAGAGCAACTATTCAAGCAGCACATGCCATCTGAACAACAAAATATTTCCTCCTGCACCTGGTCATAACATGCAGAAACTTCAGAGCAATTTTTATTTATGTTGGCTGGGTTTTGGGTTTTTTTTTGTTAATTAGCTAGACATCTATTTCTATACCCTCAAAAATTTTGAATGACATTAAGGTACAACAATACAGTAGGATATTGATACAGGGCCTACAAGTAGTCTACATGTGACGGAAGAAAAGCTATCAATGTTGTTTGTTACTTATTTTATTTTCTAGAGTCCTATCATTCCCAAAGAAATGTAACAAAAAGCAACAGCATTACTGTCCAACAAATAACATCTATATTTTTCTCTCTATACAAGCCTTGCATCTATAAACATATAACAAAGACATGATTTCAGTGATACTGTCCTCAACACAGCATTTTTCTTTCGTAGTCACATACTTAAAAAAGGCTATTACTAAAATTCTTCCATATTAAATTGTGACTTTTGGTGCAAAGAGAGATGCTTCAGTATTTTCACCTATGCTTCTTACAGAAGCTGTAAGTATACATCACACATTCACAAAGCAAAGTAGTTAAAACTTGTACCAGGTCACTTCAGGTCTTGATCAAATGATTTCTCCAAGAAGTTATGTCAAATTAAGAATGTCACTGTCCTCCACCTACTTTTCACCACCCTTTTGCTTGAAGTTATTCTTTCCAGCTCAGTCAGTGGCACAAACATCATGCATACGCATTACTCATTTGGGTGCAGAGTCACTAAGGTTAACTCAGACTGCTGCTCACACCAAATGCTCACACATTTCCTGCCAGATAAGCTTTCAAGAGTGGTTAAATCTAAACAATGCGGCCAACGGTGAGGAACTGGGTAGAATAATACATTAAACAGTCACGGATCCTTCCAAAGTGAAGCTTTGACCTTGATCTTAAAAGACATACACTATTTATTTACACTAACGCCACATTCCAATATACTAAAACACTAAGTACCATATTTCAAAAGGACATGAAAGAAACTCACCTTTTTAATCTCTTTATACAGTTCTAATTGCAACCTAGGAAGATTGGAATCCATCAAAGCCTGCAATAAAATGCATTGAGAACATACTGTATCAGAGGGGAGGCACTTTACAGGAGTAAAGTTACACTTGCAATAAAACAGCTTCAAAAAAGGTACAGAACTAACTATCCCTATATTTGATGAATAATCAGGAAAGTGATAAATACTGAAAAGAGACACCTTTATCTTTCACACAGACACAAAACAGAAATGTGGACAAATTCCACAAACTCTAACAGTTATTTGCAGTTAATACTGACTGCTTTACCCATTCTACCTAAAAAAGGCCATATGGGATCAGACTACAAGCAGAGCCAACCTAACATGCTTTTTGGCAATCGGCAGAAATAGATACCCACGAATAGAACATTAAAACACAAAAATAGTATTCACAAGCAGCGAGAGGTATTCCCTGCTATACACCCCCAGCATCAAGTAGCTTCCTACTATTTCTCAAACTGAGGCTGTATTTGTACCATTCCCTTTCACAGCCCTTGAAAACACCTTCTTTCATGAATTAGCCTATTTTCTGCATCCATTTATTACAAGGTATTCTGGACACCAGAAGTATCGCATCCCAGGATCTAATCAAGCATAGTGCGACAGAGCATACATTGTAGTTTGAACCTGCAGTCTGGCTAAGAACTGGCGTACGTGAAATGAAAGTAAGCACCAAGAAGTAGTAATTTTCTGTTCACCTCAACTCGATCATTCTCCCATCATTAAAACCGCAGAGAAGAAAAAAAATATGAAAATAGTTCCACTGTATATAACTTCTTCCTATAGAAGATTTTGCATACATGACTACCCTTCCCCTTCCTTTTTTTTCCTAGCGCATGCTACTATTTATGTACATTTCCACCACCACTTCCTCAGATGAAATGAGAGCTTCATACAATGTGCAAGGGCCTACATTATGTATTTAGACAGTGCTATGATGTTTAGTATTTCATTCTTTATTTCTTGCCCAATAATTTAATGATTTCTAATTTTTTATCTGCGTTCTTGACCCCCAACCACTAAGTTCACATCACAGGATTACTCTTACATGGCACATGCTGATGTAGAGGCCACAACTGCTTAAGCATGGTCAGTGAAGTGCCTGTGGCTCCTCCAGAGCATGACTCCCCTTGCCTAAAACTGTATGCCCCAAAACTTCATTCCCCCCAATTATGCCAGTCATTGTAATAAAATGGTATTAAATTCCCCAGAAAAATCTTACCTGGCTTGTATCTTTATATTGTCATAAGCATCCCAACTATTAACTGCAGGTGCCTAGATGACAGTAGGTAGGGATAAATCTCACTTACTTCATAAAGCTTAATCTTTATGGGAAGTTCACTCTCCTGTATATAAGGATATCAAGCCACACAAAAAGGCACCAGCTACTACTTTGGCTTCAAGGGTAAGTTGTCCTTACACCACACTCAACTGGAGCAACTCTTTTTACTAGTATATACTAGTATTTTTAGCAGGCTAGAATCTAAAAAGCCATCCCAATCAGAAAAAATTA
This sequence comes from Pelecanus crispus, assembly GCF_030463565.1. Classification (NCBI taxonomy): domain Eukaryota; kingdom Metazoa; phylum Chordata; class Aves; order Pelecaniformes; family Pelecanidae; genus Pelecanus; species Pelecanus crispus. Next base: position 76,838,745 of record NC_134646.1, read on the forward strand.
TAAGCACAGTCAACTCCAAATTACTACAAATAATAAATCCCAATTACCGAGACCAACTGTACTTCCGTCTGTGTGCGCAGTCCCACCAGTATCATTAGCACAGAGAATACTGCATCATCATACACCAGCTTCAGAAACAAGACACCTTCAGTAACACCTTACCCACTGAAACCTGGTAACTCCCAACTTGGTATTTTTTCTTTTAAATGAAGGTATCTCCAAAGCTATTTAAACTGAGCCATTTATGCCGTCTGTGAGGTTCTGACAGGTAAGTGTAGTGATACTTAAAGATGACCTATAGAGTGTTTATCTAAACTTATCTGCTGTTTCAGTTTACAGCCTTGTCTACACAGAAGTGTTAGTATTTTCATTATACTAATGAGCATAAACTCCAGACAGTTGCACAAATAATGCTTACATCTATGTTCTTGTATTTAAAGAGAGAAAATACAAAGCATCTTTCTAGCAACAGAGTTAGTTTCAAAAATGCCCGAGGTACTAAAAAAGCTGAACGTTGACCAATATGCACACTCAGGGGCCCGACGGCTCTGTTCCACTCATCACAAGCATCCCTGCTACTTTTGTGACTAAAAATACAACTGAGCATGTTTTGTATCTGCGTTTATACACAAGAGTGCATCTGCCTAAAGACTAAGTTGCTTCCACATAGCATAAAACATAAAAACAGAATACAAACTATGACCAGCTTCAATAACAGTCTGATACATCCATGTGGTTGGAATGTCACAACTATTACCATTTCATAGCTGTGACCAACTGGCAAGCTTAATGACTGATACAAGACTCCATCATTTAAAGTCACTTTAATCTTTAAAACAAAACAAATTACCATACAAAGATTTGAAGAAAAAAAAAAATTAAAGTTTTTCAAGTTACCTGGAAACATGCCAGAAAGCAGTAATATTAAATAGATTGGTGAATTAAAGAGGTCACTTTTAAACCAAGCCTACAGAAGAGTTTGGTGGAAAGAAGGAAGAAAGTCTGCATTCTTTAGAACTGTTTCAGAGCATCTTTTAAAACAAATTAAGTTATGTAATGGTGCATGCATTTCATAGAGTGCTAGACTCCTGCAAATGGAAAAACATTTAAATCAGAATGAATAGAGCAGAGCGCTACAGGGCAAAACAAAAAAAGCAAGAGACATTTGCACTTCATTATTCCCTATCATTATGGAATACACTACATAACCAGTAAGCTTTCTCCATACAACTTTCAGCCACAAGCTCAACCCCCAAAACTTAATTCATTCAGATATCAAACAAAGAGAATTTATCCAAGAGAAATCCCTACAGAAATAGGCATGTTTTGTTTGCTTGCTTCTACACACCTCTTCATACTAAAGAAAATTATTATTTGCATATTCCTAAAGCACTTAAACTTTGCACCAACTAGATTAATTATGCAGGTACATTACATTGACTCAAAGGTCAGGTATTTCAGAAAACGGGGAGGTGGGGAAGAAAAGAAAGGGCAGGTGAAGGTAAACCTGTCCTGGAAGCAGCAGCTCACAGCAATTACTCAAGAGGTTCATTTTAAGATACTTTGAATCAAGATTTAGACCTTGCCTGACCTCATATGAATGCCCACCTGCTGTGCTCCAACAAGCCCTTCATTCTGGATCACAGTAGGGTAATAAACAACCTCCAGAACACCATATTTATCCTAATTATTGCCTAAAAGCTTCTCCTCCAAGTGTCAGCAAATCACCCTACCTGAATTACAGCATACCACTAGTTTGGAATGAAAAGCCACTACATCTTTCAGTCAGCTTTTTAATAATATTTTTGCCTTTCGTTGTGTTAAGTATTTTTACGTTTACAGAACAATAATAGAGTACGCCTCCCATACAACAAGACGATTTTAGAGAAGGCCACATTCTTGTTTTGCTTAACTTGAAGAGAACAAAGTTAATGAACAACTGAAGAAAAGAACAGATTAGAATGATGAATGACAGAAGACAAGTTAAATATCTTGATCTGGGCATAAAAAGCTCTCCTAAGAGCACATACAGAATTTAGTAAAGCAGCCTACTTAACCTCTTACATTATGAGGTATTATTGACAATAAAAAGCAACTAAAAGAACATCAGTGTGAATTCATAAAGGACACTGTATCAAGAAGAGGTAAAATCTGGTAGTAGAGTATATAAAAGTTCTTACTTTAATAACTTTATTAAGGCATTCATCAGCAACCATCCGGACATCAGATTCTGCATCCTCACTGCAGAGGAGAAACAGTTCCATAGCAATCCCCAGCAGTTTCTGAAATTCTGGAGAATTTCTAAATAAAGAAACATTAGAAAATTACAATGCGCACTATGGAAAGCGAACACCGATGCTGTTTTTGAGGGGGTTTCAGAATCCAACTACACATACACTATACACAGTTATACAAGACGAGAAGACATTCGGTGGATTAAAGCACTTCATTAGGAGTTGGGAGATCATTTCCCTGCTCCTTTCTACATAATCTGGCAAGGTATTTGACCTCTGTGCCTCAGTTTCTCTGTCTGAGGTAGAATGATAATGCCTACTCTACCAATACTTAAACAAAATTACTTCTTAGATTTTGGGTTGGTATGAAAAAAGTGCCATTTTACTTCTGAAAAGAAGTTGAGCATTTAAAATCAGCAATTATCAGAAAGCCTCCAAATAACTAACACTCCAATGTAGCTATTCATATTAATGCCATAATAAATTAAAGACATTGTCTTACCTTAAAGACTGAGCAACTATGTTTTCACATATTGTTAGGCAATGATTCACTCGATCTTTCTTGGTAGTCGAAAGTTCTTTCTTTCTAGAAGAAGAACACAACGATAATGAGTTTGAGATAAGACTTCAAAAGTGAGCAGTGACCATTTAAACACTTTAGCAAGAGTAGTAACTAATGATTACACAAGAAATAGCAGCACTCTGCTGGTCATTATGTAAACAGCTGTATGCCAACTACCTGTAGTTCCAGGACTACATATACTAACTGCTGCTGAGAGCATGCAAGCACACAAGCAAAGGGAAGGACACAAACTTAGACAAAGAATGAACCATTTAACAGGGAATATCAGTAATTCCACAACTCTCATTGAGAAAATATTTGGGAAACAAAACTGAAGAATGAAGAGGAGTGAAGGGACAGGAAGGAAAAAGTGGAGCAGACCTAGAACAAAGCTGAAATAAAGAAACTGACAGAAAGGAAAAGGTTGGGGAAAATAAGCCGTAAGAACAAGCCTTGCAGACCTAAGAAATACCACTTTTAAAACGACCTTCCTTACACGTAGTATCACCTTAGATTTTTTTTTTTGTGTGTCTGGCAAGTTCTTGAAACTTAGAGTTCTATTAAATCAACCATTTCGTATCTGAACTGGAAAGGATGCAATCCTATCGTACACCATATTCCTCCAAATGGTTTTGTAACTATAAAAATACCAAAGCCCTAGACACAGCCTATGCCCAACAAGAAAAATCTCTATAGCAACACTTGGTATAGTCCAGGAAAGGCCAAGCTTAGTCAACTCACAGCAAACGAGCATAAAACGAAGAGAATAAAATTCACAGAATCAAAGAATGCATATCTACAAGCGATGCAGAGCACAGTATGAAAAGTTTCTACTTTGCAAAATTTAACATTCACTTCAACATGATATAAGCCCCTATAACCCTTTACAGCTTAGTCTAGAACAGAAGCTTCTTCCCTGCTCCACCCCCAACAAAGGAACTGGAAAAAAGGGAGCAAGAGAGAGTCACAACTACGACTGTGAAATATTATTTCATTGTATGCAGTATCTCCTACTTTTAACTTTACTGTCACGGAATCACTCCTAGGCAAGCAGACGTGACTTTTAAATAATTAGCCAGTAGCAATACTGAAGCCAAGCTGCACACAAGGTGCATCTCCCGGGTCCATTTCACAAGGACATACCTGCTTCTTCAGTCACATTCACAGAGAATCTTCCCTTTTGTTTTCCAAGTGAAAATTGATTACCTGTATCTTTAGCATTTAGTTTTTTGTCTTAACAAAGACAGCAAAACCATCAAATAGCAAAACAGTGTTTCTGAACTAGAAGTTGGAAAACGATGTGAACAGCCTTGAGATACTTTGCTATAGTTAACACAACATAAAGGACCAACAGCAAGTAGCCAATAAGCACATTAAATTAACCTAACTCAAAATACAGTCAGACAAAAAATTTGAAGATGTAAGCTGTAATATTTAAGAGCTTCAGCTCAAATAATAGTACAGTTTTTTAAAAATGTCATTCTTTGCAAGTACCCCTGTCCTTTTCCTTCAGTCAGGTTGGAAGTGGGGGTTGAGAAGAGTTTGCTCTCAAGATTTCAGTTTTTCTCCCAAGGGTCCTCTCATCTCACTACAGAAATGCTTTCCCTTTTTAAAAGCTTAAGGAATAGTTCTGAACAAGACCATTTTTTCCATTATCATTTGGCAGTATTTTGTTTAGGTAAGCTTCAGTGTTCCTCAAAGAGGAGCTCTTCTTTGGCTTGTGTTCTTAAGCAACTCACAGAATACAAGCAGCCAATCTGAATTTGATCAAGACATACAATGTCTTTCTCTCTATCTTGAAAAAGCACCAAAGAGTCTTTAACACCACTTTCAGATCATCTCTAACAAAACAGCAAATACTTCCTAAAAGGTCCAACTGATTTTGCAACTGAAGTACCATTGATGTGAACAGGCACCTAAGAAACCAAATAAGTAATTTCAACTTTCATGATAATTTTACCTAGCACTGCCCACATCTCTTGTGAGCACCACTGTCAGTACACATTCAACCCAAGAATAGAACAGGTACATCTGAATTTGCCCGTAAGGTCACTATTTCAGATACGAAACACCTTAGAGATATTGCTGAATGAGACTTCTTTCAGAAGCAAGTTCTTTATTATCTACACACACTACAGCCCTGAGCAAGGCAACCAGTAGTGTTCAATACTACTGAGACTACTACAGACCAATCTCTTCAGCAGATTTCTGTAAACAGAGAGCTCACCTAACACTGAATCTACCACCTCACTGAAATAACTTAAAATGTTTTAAAAAGGTCTGAATAGGGAAAATTTAATGCAAAAACTTAGAAGGAATGCATATAGTTAACAAGTTACCATTTAAACTGAAATAACAGAAGCTAGAGGTGAAGACTATCAGTTACCGTCCAAAGGGAAAGAAGAACAAATATTCAACAGAGTCTGTTGTACTGAATCTTTCACCTGCCATTTGGTTATTCCACTTCCAAAAAATCAGCCTTTGAAGGGATGAAAGAAAAGGTGGAAGACAAACACTTAACATACATTGTGCACATGCACACATTTTCTGTGCCTACAGAGAGAGAAGGATAACAGAACAGTATCTGGAGATAGAACACTATTTTTGTTTACAAGGAAAAAAAAAAAACCCTCTATTCAGAAGTATTATGAAGTCTTCAGGCAAACTGCTGATGAGCATACCCAGAGGGACAACGGCAGCATCACATATTTCTTAGAAGAGAGCTGAAGTAGCAAGCCCCAAGTGTAAGGTCATTTCAATTTGGTGAATAACAGAAGGCAGGAGATATTGGAAGTAGCAGTTCTCACAGGCAGGGGAGTTTAATCTTCTGTATGCTTCTACAGACAATCTCTAGCCAAGAAGATTAATAAACAAAATAAGAAAACTAGCAAGCCCAGGTCATTTTGCGCTCCAAGTCCTGATGACCTGGCTACAAAGACACGCAGTTTGCTGATGCTAATTGTTATCAGGCCTTGGAATTAAGGATGTGTAAAAAGAGTACAGAAGCTCTGAAGCTGAATCAGCATTAAGAAAAACGGCCAAGCCAAATGGCTTGACAGTGAACTTGAGAAAAGTAATGGGAAACTCAAAAGAAATTCTATTAATAACAAACAGAAATATGAGTGGATCAAGAAATAAACTAAGCCCAAATAAGGTGGACACTTCAAACAACATGTTGTAACACAGACAACAATGGATAGTCAAATAAAGTAGAACAGGTCTACAACACACCCTAGAAATGGTAACTCAAAAAAACCACCTAGGAACCACCACTGATAAGCAGGCAATAGGTATTAGCCGCAGTTCATGTGGTCTTCAGTTAAGCAAAAAATTTGTGATACCTCTACATATAGCACTGACGAAACCAATCTACAACCACAACTTCAGTCAAACATAAAAAAAATCCAGAAAAGTTCATGAGTATAGAAAAATGGATATTGCTGGAGAGCTCTTTGGCTCTTGCAGCACCTTTTGCTGTAAAGGTAATGGTTGGAATCAAATGTAAGGAAAACAATAAAATCAGAATAGGGCACAATTACAAACAACTACAGTAATTAACTATTAGAACAACTTAACAAGTTAAAAGGTGAAGAATCCACCTTCGGATTAATCAAATCAAAGACAAATACTTTTCCAGAAGAACCATTAGCAAGTCATTCTCTCAACTCACTGATAGGAGGTAAAAAAGAGTAAACCAGAAAATACAGGATGTCACATGACAGCCCATCTGCTTTTTAGTTTCACTGAGTAAACTCTGAAATTTTACATCATACTAATCAAATTTTAAGTTAGTGAGAGCTTTCTAATCCAAAATAAGACACCCAACTCCAACCAAAACTTAAGGGTCTGAAAAAGCTATAAATAGGTATGGAAGCAATAAGGTGCCTCAGCAGAGTTGCACAGAAGCAACATGAGAGCAGAGAGCTCACCCTAAGTTTTCATGGAAGAAAAAAATCCAAACCCACACCCATGGAGGGATAAGAGAGGGGGCCAGAAACTGACGTCTGATTGTAATGCATAATAAAAGCATAACACGTGATTATTGCTAATTGAAATCTCTCAAACCAGAAAAATCTCTTGCCTTCTTGGTAAAAGCTTGAATTCAATTAATATTTTAATAAAAAAAAGTAGAGCCAGAATACCGGTTTTATCAAGAGTTCAGAACTCACTGTCTTACAATAAAGAGAAGAAAGACTCCAATACGTGTTGTGCAAACAATTAAGTCTTCTCTGCCCCAATCTCTGTGATATTAAAACATTTCATAGCATGAGACAGTCCTTAATAGGACTCATTCACTAATCAGATGTGGAATGCTCAGTTTCTACCAAAAATATTTAAAAGGCCATTTTTGCCTACTCCAACAGGAAGGATTTATTTTTTAATTGTTATTTTTAATCACGTAGAGGTAACATTGTTGTGTTGTAATTCAAGGTAGCTTATTTTGGGAGGAAAAAAAAAAAGTAGAGGTGGTTAGTTAGTTTTACTGCAACAAAAAAGTCCACCAAAAAATGTCTACCACCACCTGTAATAATGAGATTACTCTTTAACTCGAGGAATGACAGCTTCTTACTTGTCTTATTTAGGCAACAGGACAACTTTTATCTAATAGACCATGTCAAATAGATATCTAATGAAACAATTAAAGAGCAAATCAGTAGCATTTATGCTATGACATTCACCAATTAATTTATGCTTTCATTACTGACAGATAAGCTCGCATCCTTTTACAACAGTAAACAGATAGAACAATATGAAGTTACCACATAGAACTACAAAATATTTAAGTGCTATTTGTAGAGAACCCCAATAAAGATGAACACCTCTCCCTAAATGCAAGGAAAACACATAGGCAACTTACCAGTCCATTACAAACAGAAAAAAAAAAAAATTGCAGACAGCATTGTGAATGACATTCAAGATGTCACCTAGTATTTCACTACAAGTTTGGGAAACTTCAGCACAGACTGCCACAATATCCTTTCACAGGCTTTTATGAGGCTTAGTGGTGTTACTGAATTTGTATAGCTCCTGGAGGCATGCAATACCACCAGCTTTCTGAAAACATACAGCCTATTTTTAAACACAAACCAAAGTCAACAAGGACAACTACAACCCTAATTTTTTTAATGTTTTGAGTTAAGTAAGCCTAAATTCAAACACTCAAACCAAACACAACAACCCTCAGCAAGCATCACAAATAATTTTCAGCACTTTCTCTTGAAATACCATGATCTACCTCATCAATAACTTTCTAGACAGATTTTTTTTCAACTACATATAGGAAAGACTAGAAATACACAGCCATCTATCCTCACTGTCACACGAAGTACTAGCACAAAAAAAATGCACGTAACAGAGTGATTAGTCCCTGCAGACCAGTAAGGCAAATAAAAACAATTAGCTCATGAAGAAGATGAGTTTCTTCATCTATTATGCCCCAAAAGCATGAAAATGCATTAAGATTGTTTGAGACAACACTCTCCAAACAGTATCAACCATGATAATTTAGTTGGCATCCATACCAGAACGCCCTGTGGGAGCAGGTGGCCAAGAGCCCAGCTCCACTGCTGAGCATCCTCTGCCAAAACACTACGCAACTGCCGATTCAGAAGTTACCTGCTCCTCATCCCTTCTGCTTCTCTGTCTCCTCAATAGCTGGAGAAAAAGCAATAGCGCAACTCATGCATTTATCCTGTAAAAATCTTACTGTCTTTTCACCTGCTCAATAAAAGTTATTTTTAGAGGATGCAAACGTAAGGGGCAGCACTGTGGTACTGAACAGCTCCTCGCCCTTTCCCTCCAGTAATGCCTCCCGGGAAACCTGAATACCGTATGGATGCAATGCATTTGCCCCTAATGTTTAGGAAAGCAAAAGGGATTTAGAAATATCTAAACGAATTCCTCTGAGGTCTCTGCGCAGAAAGTCACGGCACAAGACTTTAAGTGAAGTTTGTCATAAACAAACATCCACATCAACTCCCCTCAGATGTGCCAGAGCTCAGCCTGTAACTTTGCTAGGCTTAGTGCTTTAAGTTATGCTTAGGCTTTTTTGCCTTTTTTTCCAGCACTGTCTTAGCCGACGATAAGGTTTCACTTCCTAGAACCAGCCTGTGGCACTCACGTAGAGTTCTTGCACCTCCCGTTCATTACCCATACTGCCGTATTTTCAAGCGTGCTGGCCCAGAAAGTTACTCCTAGCTTAAACTTAAATAGAGAGCAGGCAGCACTCCCACACACGTCCACAGGAGCGGCCGCCCGCCAAGGGCAGGACTGGCCCCGGGACTCGCTCCTCCAGGGACGGCCAGCTGCCCCCCGGGCTGCCAGCAGCCCCAGAGCGGCGGCGGCGGCCGGGCCCCCCCAGGGCAGGGGGGGACGTCGCCGAGGCGTTCCGGGAGCCCGCCCCCAGCCCCCGGGTGCGGGTCACTCACGGTCTCTGGAGCGGCTCCTCGGGGATGGCAGCCGGACCCTGCTGCTGCTGGAAGGAGCGCAACGACTCGAAGGCCTTCATCAGCTTCTCCATGGTGGCCATATCCGCTCCGCCCGCGCCGGCGGCAGCGACCCGCCACTCCTCCCCGCCCTCTCACGGGTGCCCGGCAGCGGCCGCCTTCCTCCTCGCGGGCCCGACTCTTCTCCTCCTCTCCCGGACTCGCTCCCTCCCGGCCGCCCGGCACCCTGCAGGCAGCCGAGGCGCCGCCGCCAGCTCACGCCGCGCCGCCCGTCACTGCCGCAATGAATGAGGGAGACGCCGCAGGGGGCCGCGCGCACCCCTCAGCTGCCCCGCCGCCATCTTGAATCCGTCCCATCAGCCCCCACGCCACCGCCCCGCCCCCGCCCCGCGCTGCCCCGCCCACCCCGGGGCAAGGGCCCCGCCCCGGCCTCAGCGGCGCCGGGCGCGCATGCGCCGACCGCAACCCCCGGCCTGGCGTCACGCGCACCCGTTACGTACGTACACAGACGGAGGCACGCGGGCCAGGCAGGGGGCGGGGCAGCAGGGAGAGCGGCAAGCTCTCTGTCCAATCAGAAAGAGGGCTCCACCCCTTCCCCGCTGCGGATCAGGCGCGCCCCCTCCCCGCGCCTCAGCGGCGAGGGGGCGCTGGGTCCTAGAGCCCGCCCGCCGGCCGGCAGCACCGCGGCGCCCCCCACTGCGGGGGAGGAGGCGGCCGCCCCGCCCGCGGGAGGGGACAAGCGCCCCGCCCCCGCCTCCTCCTCGCGCCCGGGGGGGCCCCGCTCGCAGCCGGGCTCGGGAGGCGGCAGCGCTCCCCTCCCCCGGGAACCTGGAACCGCCCAAGCGGGAGCCGGGCGCCGATGGCGGCCCGGCCCCGCCCCCAGCCGCGCGGGGGCACGCGCTCCGTCCGCCTGGGCCCCAAGCGCGCGCGAGAGGCAGCCCCCACCCCCACCCCACCGCGCGTGCAGGCAGGCAGCCCGGTGGGGGTGGGGCTGAAGGCGGGGGAGGGGCCCACTGGCACGGGACCCGAACGTGGCGCGGGAGCCGGCGGGCTGCCCCCGCCCGCGCCGCAGGGCCCGTTCCGCACTCGTGAGGCACACGGTGACCGTACGCTGTGCAAGGGCGACGGTGTTCAGCATTCAAGCCACTGATTGTGTTACCGCTACAGTGAACTTTGCAAAGACAGCCACCCGTTTTAATACACCTACTCGCCGACACACGCTTTAAATGACAGCTGCTAGGAACTGGCGCTTCCTCTTACGTCTCAAACACACGAAGTTCGCTCCAGCAATGGAAATGCAGAACAGCTCTTGGAACTTTTAAGACATTCCCATCAATGACTTAACATGCAGCTTGGTTACTGCTAGCAGGGACAGACAAAAGAAGCGAAGCGCACGTCTTGCGGCTAGTCAGGCCAACGTAAACCATGACAGAACCACCTTACTGATCACCTTTGTGCCAAATATTCAGTAAAACACTGCTCTGCCAGCTAACCTTATTAGCACGTTAGTAGAAGAAGATGAACCATTTGAAACATTCCTCTGAAAGTAAACCTATCCACAGTACCGAAAGCGATTCAACTTACAGCAAAACCCCATTTCATCATAAATGTGTACAAAATGTGAGCTTTTAAAGTAAAAAGAGTATTTTTCCCCGATTATTTTACAATACAGCTTGCAGAGAGTTTCCTCTGGAACATATGGATGGCCATGAATTTTTTATTTAGCAAGTGATACCTGAAAAAAACTGACAGCGTAGCTGGAATGCAGCATACACCATGTGATAAATGCATGTGCCACTCCACACTTTGAAATAAATTTAAGCACATTAAAAAGATCGTAAGCTCTTATCAAAGATTAAAGAAGCCACCAACCAAGTCAGTCTTTGCAAACCTGTTCTGAAGCTTTAGATCCGAACGTGTGCCAGTCGCCCAAGGGCTGCTGACTCCCCAGCGGGAGCCCAGGGCAATGCCCGCCCGCAAGCAGCTCCTCTTTGCCCGTTGTACCGGCTGGCTCATTAACCAGGAGCTGGGGTAACTGGAAGAGAACTCCGGGGTATCAGGCTTTTCTCTGGTAAGTACCTTCTCAGTAGATTCTCCCAATTCAAATTTACTGATCCACGGTTTTGCATGTCACATATCCATGTCACTGATCCTGTTCAGATAGCAGCCCCACAAACAGCTGCACTGCCAAAAATGAAGTGATGTAAAACTGGCAAGGGGCAAGAGCGAGCAGGCAGGGTTGGAGAACAGGCATTTTTGTAAAGCCATCATTACCACAAAGAAAAATAAAGTCACCACCTCAATGGAGTAACAGGGAATACCTAAAAGGTTGTATGTAATTTAGTGGATGATGATGAATTCACCTCAACCTCCAGGGTGGGGGGAGAAGAAACATGCTTTTACCTTGTCTGTAAGACAGCCAAGAACATCACAAACGTGGAAAGGTTTCCTAAACACAGGCTACCTAGGCATAGGTTACCTCTTGATTGAATGTTTTTAAGAAGAAGTTGGACAAGGACATGAAGAATACTTTTTGCCCTGACCCGAAGTCACACTTAGGCCAGCGTTTCTGCATTTCCACGAACAATTCAACAGGTAATTGGTACTACTCAATCCAATAGACTTCATGAGACCACTGGCCCATGTAGTTCAACATATGCACAGATAATCTGCAATACACCGTAGCACAGTTAAATTATTGTTGAAGTCACTTAATTTGAAGCTGTTCCGTATAGTAATTGAGTGCTTAACCCTCCAACACATGTCATAAGATTGCAGTGAAAGCCTTTCCGTAAACAGGGCAAAATGTTGAAAATACAAGCAGCCTACTGTTGAAAAGTATTTGATACAAAAAACCGCAAATCCAACTAATATCAAGGTATAAATTCTCTCCAGGAGAGTGAAGTCTGGTTAGTTTCCTTTGGCGACAGTAGAAAATTCAATATGCACGGTAAGGCTGATGACAAGTGGAGCTACACTTACTACGGACCAATCTTGCATTCACATTCATAGTGTTATCACAGTAAATGTCTTAATGAAAAACAGCCCATCCCAATAATTCTGTCTTTTCACACAGGAATTTATGTAGAAATCAAGATTCAGACCATGAGATAAGGTATCAATTGAGCAAATACAACAGAGGTAGGGCACTTTTTCCTGGATTTGACAATCTTACATTGGTAAAGAAATTACAGCATGTAATACACATTTTCTGCTTCAACAAATTGCTTTTTTTTTTTTAAATTACAATTTTTCTTTTATCTATCCCGGCTACCATGACAGACATCATAAATAAATCACATTAGACAGTAATACATGTGGTCGAGATATGCGGCAGTGTTTTGCTTTTTATTTCAGGAATAACAATGCTAGAACATCCAGGAAAACAGCTCATACAAGAACAAATTCAGTGGTTTGGAGATACTGGAACTAGCACATCACATTTAAGTCAGCTTCGCTATACTTGGAAAAAATTCCGGTGTTTTGGACACATGTGGAACACGAGAAAAGCTACATACATCTCGTGTAAAACTTAAGTTACACCATAAGAAAAATTACAAAATAAAAAAGAATGCTACATTCAGCAGAAGAGACATCATCATCACCAAAATGAGCCAGGCAGGTAATTCAAATGAAAGTAAACATAAACTTAGCTTCAAGATGCTTTTCCTTAATTTCTTCATTTTAATTCCATTTTCTGAGTACTTCCTAAAGAGAGGTATTTTCTGAAAATCTATACTAAAGTGAAGGCGATCATTCCAATATTAAATTAGTGTAATACTAAATTGTAAACCAAAGTAAAATAATATTACTTCTGTTGACTTTAATAACTTGTAAACAAGTATTCTTCGTTTGTACAAATGGCAATGAGAAATTTCTTACATCAGTATTGTTTGAAAAATAATTGAAGTTCATTCTAAAAATGGATTTTTAGTTGTTTTTGAATACCTTCTATTATTGATTTCTCAAATTAGACATAATTTTATTCTGAGATGGAGCTAATTCTCTTTCATAATCAAAACCCTTCACATCTACTGCTTTAAGAATGGTTTGGGAAAAAAAGAAGACATACAACATCTTCTATTAAAGGCTAAGATTTTTCAATAGCACTCTCTTTGTTATACCACAGGTTTTTTTCCTATTTATTATTATACAGTAATTATTTTTAAGTGCTCATTTTTTTCAACTGAGACTGTTTTGTTGTTGTTATAATCCAGAAACATAACACCATCGCTATTATGAACACTTCACCTCTGGAGAGGGAAAAAAAAAAAGCTGACAGTTTTTTTTATATTAAGAGAACAACCCTGAGGCATGAAGATTCTATTCTGTTGGTCACAACATTGAAAAGCATTAAGTAAACCAGTAAGATACTAGTACATTGTTTCACAGTTTCTGAATTTTGAGCTAAATATATAGATTCATGAGGTATGCACAAGCAGACATTAAGACTTACATACAAAAATGCTTGGAAACACAAGCCACAGAAAAGGAGGGTTGATCTCATGCAAGTAACTCCATGGAATTCCATAGATCTTTCCATATCTTGCACCAGCAGAACAAAGCAGTTGGGTTGTTGGATTGTCTCACTGCTATTAAAGCCTCCTAACATATGGATCTAGAATCTGAATTCATGGAGGTACAATGAAGTCACACTGAATGACAAGAATTTACATTGGTTTAGGGTTTTTTTTGTTTGGTTGGGTTTTTTTGGTTTTTTTTAAAACAGCTTCATGGAAATAAAAGGCTACATAATCAGTATACACAACCTGCTGCCTTTTCCTCCTTTGTCTCAGTTGTGTCCTACAAAAATCAAGAGCAAAGTTCATATTATCATGCCACAATATTTTGCTTTCAGGTGCTCTCCCCTCTCCTTACCCTTTCCCCACTTTCAAAATGCATCTCCAAGCTACTAATACTCCAGTAAAGACATCTAACCAATGTGTCACCTTGGATTAAACAGCGTAACACCTTAATATCCATGTGCCGTATAAGGAGAGTTATGCTGATCCTTCCAGTTTCTTGTCTTTTCCAATTCATTAGGGGATTCACATTAGATAATATCTACTCATTATTAGATGGTTGTATTTCTAGCCAAAAGGGACAAATTTATAGTAGAAAAATGCCATCTTGAGCCTGGGGGGGAGCAAACACCACCCCCCACAAACCAACAGAATTTAAGTCCTAATCCTGCGAACATGTAGTTACGCAAAAACAATTCAATAGTATTATTCAGAACATAAGAAAAAAGCTTGTGAAATGAAACCAAATAAAGCTTCATAAAAACGCACAAATCCTCCACTTTTTTGCATGGTTGGAGTTCCTTGTCCAAAGAAGCGGATGTATGACTAACGACTTCTTAGGAACAACTTCCCTTTTCTCTTCATCTAGCCTTTTTTCTTCACAGATCCCTGAAGAGTAAGTGTTAAGTCTCAGCACTCCAAAATAGAAGAGCTGATTTTATCTTTGTTTTTTGGGTTTGGTTTTGGTTTTTAAAGTTAAGATCCCTCCCCCTCCAATATGGAAAGAAAATTTGAAATACATAATAAATAGACTTTCAGATTTTTTTTTTTATTTGTTAAAGCCAATTCCTGTGTTTTCCTCATAAAAATTGCTCAGCTCATGTCCATGGTATTCTTGCCCAAATTTCAAGTTGCTCTAAGCAGGCATTAAATCCAGACTGTCACCCCATATGTCCAGTGTTAATACAGTCACCTTTGCCTCAGAACAGCAAACCTAAGATCTTAAAAAATTAAACCCCTTAATCAGAGAAACATGATCACTTCTCCAACCAGGTAGGTATTTACAAAACACTTTTGTTACTTCCCTATTTCTCCATTCCCATCTTTTTAGAGTCCTTCTATTATTGTGGTACATAATAAAGAGGGTCAGGTCAGACCCTGCCAGCTCATTGTCTCACACATAATGGTTCCAGCCAAAACCCTCACTTCAGATATTTCTCTGTCAAGCCTCCCATCCCTTCGCTGTTGCATCAGACTATCTTCCAGTAATTCATTCAAACTCTCCCTCTGCTGGTTTCTCCCTTTGTACTTTCTACAGCAGTCACTCTGCTGTCCTCTGTGCTGTTTTAGACATCAAGGAAAATGCATTAAAAACACAGGAAAGGAGTCTCATTCCTCATTTCTGTGGCACAGTAGCCAAGAGGAACAATTTCAGATAGACACCAGCTCAGCCCCAGTAGGATTCGGTAACACACTGGTTTTCCAATTTTTTTCAAATTCTAACCCATTAAAACATTTGTCACTAGAGACAAAATACTGTGAATTAAAACCTGACGACAGGCTTGAGTATCAAATGTATCCTGTGAGTTTCTCAGAAGCAGCTTAAGTTTCTTCCAGTGGGTCTGCAGATCACAAGCAGAAACCTATTTGAGGTAGAGGGATATTCAGTTGCTCTATGTGTATAACATACGTGTGGTCTGGTTGGTGCCCTAGAGATTTGAGAGGAAAAAAATGCATGCTCAGGGGAGACAAATCTTCAGAATACAGAACAAAAAGTCATGTCTGCAACTCCAAGAGCATTCCGTTATATTTCAGGTCCCTAACTCAAAATTTGAAAACAGAATAGGCTTTTGATGAAATACGTTCCCTAAATTCATTCTCCTACAAAGATTAATAGTTTTACCAGCAACTTTACAAAATAAAAAGAAAGTCTGGCATACTTTGAGTCCAGAAGAACAGAAGTTTGACAAGCTTTCAAGCAGCTGGAAGCAGTTTTACTAATGAACATCAGGTAATCACAACTAAAACTTCAATACCAGCTCCACATCTGCACCAAGCAATCACTAAAGACAGGTTCTAATGTTTAAGTTTTTAAAGGTTATAAGGAAAGATTATTTACATAAATAAATTTGATACTTAATATTACCTTGTCTTTCCCTCAGTGGCAGTGATCGCTGTCAACCCTACAATATTGCGTATTACAACACAATAAGCACAGAGGAGGTTAGTAAGAAGAGCCCATGCTTTGCTTTTTAACCCATTATAAAACTATAACATCCTACGTGGAGTTGTAAACAATTTCATTTACAGAAAAAATAAAAAGGTGTCCCCACAGGTAAAAAGAAATCCTTTTAGTAAAGGCCACAAAGTACTCAAAATGTAGTTATAAAATTTTGGCAAAGGTCTGCTTGCATGGTCCATGCCAAGAAACTGTATGGAGAGGATGTGTAAGATGGGTAGAAAGGAGAAGAATGGGGTAATACAGTTTGTTACAGGATTAAGCTAAATGTTTAGAATTCTCTATATATAGAAATACAGAAAGACATTCTACAGAGCCAGACAGTAAAGAGCAATTCATAATAGCTGGCCACAGTGCACCGAATTCCTTTTTCCTTAGCATTTGCTCGAGAGATACATTAGGTAATAGCACTGCCATGCTGCCGGATAATACCGGAATTATGAAATTTATCAGTACAGCAATTTTACTGTTAGAAAAACTGCTAATAAGGATCCTAATGAACAAGACAACTTTTACCAGGAGCATACAAAGTCAAGTTACATCAATGCCATAGATATTATCTCTGTGCTTTAAAATCCTTTTAGTATTTTTAGATTGATTCCACCGGGAGGGGGAAAAAAAAAAAAAATTCAAGATAAATCAAATACATATAGAAACACACTCACTCAAATGGCACTCATTGCTTTTTGTACAATTAAGCTTTAGTGAAAATATACATCTTAAAACAAATGAAGTACAAATGTACAAAAATCCTTGAACTCAGATAAAAAATATATATAATACATTTTGCTACAGAGATATAAAACATTTAAAGTTTGCTCATCCTTTCTGATGAGAGTAAAATGATTTAAAGTCTGGAGGACTCCTGCTCATCATCACTGCAATCAGATTTAAAGCAGACCTGCAAGAGAAGACAAAGAGACAATTCAGCTGCAGAACTGACACTATTGTCGGTTTGTGTGTTTTATGGGGCTCAGAAAGGCTAGGGGGGTGGCTCTTTTTCTAGCACATTTTACTCCATACTAACTAAATGCTTTGGGAATATCAAAAGAAACCACAACCCAACCCCAAATCTCAAGTCATTAAAGTTTCATTTAACCTTAAGCTCTTTCCTTTTTTTAACTTCACAGGACAATTAACTGCAGTCCTATTACTTCAAAACCAACTAAAGGCTCTCAAGCCTTATTAATTTTTTTAGGACTCTTTCTCAATACATAGAACCATATCTTGGGACAGTATCAACCCTGCTGATTCAGCTTGAAAAGACTACAGTAAGACACAAGCTTTAACTTTAGCTATGTGAGATTATTAGTACACTTAACCATTCCTTCTATTCCATTACCGTAAGTAGGGGAAAAGTGAATTTGAAAAGGTGAACTAAAAATGACAGTACTATTACACATTCCATTAGCATTGTACCATTTTAGAGAGGTGAATTACCAGCTGATGACAAAAAAAATCATCATGCAATTTTAATACATGGCCCTGTTGTGGCTACTTAATGATATGCTCCTAGCAATTTTAAAATTCCATTTCTGCTTGAAAGCAAAAGTAATTTCTACAGAAGTGTTCTCTACTGGAATATACGCATGCTTCTCAAGATAATTCCACTCTAAGTGCAAGCATACTGAGCAAGCAGAATTGTGTACAACATCTTCAAGTGAAAACCTTTACAAATAGCCTATTTCTCATGACCTATAAACAGGCACAATATGCCACATGTCTTTTAGGTGGTAAATACTCAATTCACATACCTCAAAATGTTTACTTAAGAGTAGAAATTATGTGTGTAAGAAAAGGCTGTGCATTATCAGAAGCTATGTAAACATATATTATGCTGTTGTTTTGGTAAAGATATTAAACTTCCTAAGATATTTTAACATTTGTTTTGTGACACTTCACACTCATTCATTTAGGGGATATTTTTATTTTATTTAAGTTTTTACAGAGGGGGCCTCAATTATATCGGAAGTCATCTCCCCAGAAGTTTTTATAAAAACTGGCAAAACACATAAGGAGCAAGACCCAAATTAATATCATTAGGAAAGAAAGATCTATAGCACAGCTGCTAACAGCACACACTACGTGTCCCCCAGGTAACAGCTAGCAGACGCTAGAGGAAGACAGAATGCTGAGGGAGGAAAAACTCATGGCGTTATAGGGATTGCTACAATTTCTGAAACGCAATGCAGGGGCAAAGCCATAATAAACCAGATTTCATTAGTTTCGGTATTCAGCAGACAACTTGTTTTTACTATCACAAAAGAATATTAAAAATTGAGTGGATGTTCAGGTCTTAGTGGCAATTTTCTTACAAAAGAAAAGAAATACCCTTACCTCTCCACTAAAAAGTCTGTGAAAGAAGCCTCTCTTTGGTTTAGGAGACCTCTCTCTGTCTGGTGACACAGTACCATCAGTTTCATATGCGTTGATATCTTCAAAGCATCCCGTTTCAATCATCTTTGAAACACAGGAAATATGAATGAAATATCCATACAAGCCTCTCAGACATGTTCCATGTATTATCTATTTACTTTGGCTGGTACTCCTGACAACTTACAAATTCATCAGCCAAACTACACCACCCGCAGAGCTGCATGAAGCACAAAGTCTACATTAACTCTCTTGTGCATCCAGCAAACTAAAGAATAGCAATGAAAGCACTATCATGCAGGTGAGTACTCAGATGCTCCCTTGCTTTGGTAAAGCATTTCTTCTGCCCATGATGCAAAAAGCAGAAGTTTTTAGAACCAGAAATTGATTTTCCTTTCATCTATTCTGTTCATTTTGGAGCAGTCTAGCCTAACAAATATAGTATCTCTACACCCTGGACTCAACTTTATAAATAAACATGACATTGAGTAGGAGAAATGATTATTCTATGCAGAATACTAGTACCTGCATAGTATTAGGGGGAATACTTTTTACAAAGGGGACGAATTGCATCCTTGGGGAAAAAGCAGCTGATGTCTGACCACAGTAATTTAAACTGTGGTGTTTTGGGCAACCATCTATCACAACACAACATATATTATAATTAAAAATAAGGCAATGAGATAGAGAAGGCAATACTTCATGGAAAAAAAAAAGATCTAATGAAGACAGGTCTCTGGAGAGAAGCAAGGCATTTTGAAATAATCTGTGTTTGTGTACACAGAAAACAAAAGAATTAAAAATACAGTTACCAGGTGCAGAAAGGACAGCAGAAAGAGTAAATGCCAAAATGTAACAAACAGGCATGGTCAGAAGGGGAAGAGTGACTAATGCCCACATGTAGTTGGCATTTATCTGTGAGTGCCAGTGATACACATCTATCATAATGGGCATGCAACCAAATGAGTATACCTTGTAGAGGGAGAGCGGGCATAAAGACGAGTAAGAAGAAATGCTGTCTGCTTCTGTTGTAAACCATGATATTAGGTAAAAGTGGGGGGGGGGGGGGGGGGTGGAGAGGAATTCTTAAGAGACATAGAGCAAAGATTTGACAGACAGCTCAGTAACATGAATTAAAAGAAAAAATAAGCACAAACGTAAAATGAAGTCTGCACAGTTATTCCTTGAAGAGAAGGAATTACTATCACCAGGATTCCACAACTACTTTCAACTTTATCCCTCTGTGTGGGGTTAGAGTTATTAAGCTGCAGTTCATTTCTTAATGACTGGATCATATTATGAAGTTTAGAATTACAACGCAGCATAGGAAATATTTATTTCTCCAACAGCCTAAGGTTCATTGCTTCTTAGTGAAGACTTTCTATGTCAAATGACAGCTTTCAAATCTCCTTCTTAATGAAATGCAAAAAAAAGCAAAAGGGAAACAAAAAGGAATGTACTTTTTTCTCTGACATGTTCAGAAATTGCTCATCTTTTGTGTTCAAGCTTTAAATAAAATAAAAAAATCATACTGGGAAAGAAACTACGCTAGTAGAATTCAAGACAATACTAATTTCAGGAAGTTATGAACATCTTATAGTAGGGGGAAGGCATTCATAACAAGAACTACAATTTTAAATAATCGTTACTGAGTGCTCTTCCTGAAATAATAAAGATTTGAATTTCATCAATACAGACTGAGCTGCACGCAGAGGTAGCAAAATTCTAGTATTCTATGCAGAATACTAGAACACTTACTCAGTAGGCAGATGAAAACGCTTTAGGAGAAAGTCTGACTCAACCAATCTTAAACTGTTTGTTTTGAAACCTTAGAAAAGGTGAATCTGCAGTTCTGTATTACTGTGTCACTCGGATCCTCTACTGATATACAGGCATAATACACAAACAGCTTGCGCCGTGCCTGTTGCTTTTGAGTACTTTGAATAGCATTCTATCCCTCTCCTATAAACAGCAAAATTGAATAACGTGATAGAAGAACAAGGAAAATGTGGTCATACTAATGCTAAATACTGTTCTGTAGGCTGTATCTATGATGACAAGATGCCAGATTCTATTTATACAAATTTACCATAGATCTCAATTTTTAGCAAGTTGCTTATGTTTTGGGAAAATTTTTTTTCTGAAGTCTCTCAGCAACAAAGTCTAAAGCAGAAACTTCTTTACCTCTCACAGAGAAAGTTAATACTATAATTATACCCCTTATTAAATCTTCTGTATTGCTGTGCTAAAGAAAATAATCTTTTATGAAATATACAATACCTCGTTTTGCCAAGGGATTGAGACACAGCCCGTAACAAATTTGGAATAGAAGTCATCATCTGTAGTATCCAGGTTCACTCCTTTTACTGTCGAGAACTGCTCTATGTCCAGGACATCTTTACAATATACGGCACGTGGCTGCAGTACAATACAAGATTGCTTCATTAAGGTTTTGGTTTCGGGGGTTTTTGGTTTTTTGTGGGTTTGTTTTTTTTTTTCTTTCCTAGATGGGCAAAGGGGGAGTGAAATGTCTGCAATTTTATATTTCACATTGCTGATCATCAAATAGCACTATACTACAAAACAGAAATGCAAAAACTTAAAAGACTGTCATCATAAAGCACCTGAGCAATTCCATCCATCCTGCAACTAACAAGAAAGAAATATCAAAACCAGAAACAGCATGCAACTTCTCTGGATTTCTTAATGGTTGTCATAACTCACTCATCTTCCATCACCCTTCTTTCAAGCCCAGAGTAATTTCCTCAAAGCTAATCTTCACTTGTTCAGCATCTGAGCTAGAGAAGTAGACTTTTAAGGGCTAAGAAATCAGCTACAAAGCTCCCTAGAGCAATACCGCTATTGTAAATTGCTTTGTGATCTCAGATGAAACGCCACAAAACAACGAGCCGTCAATAGCTACTCCAGGCATTCTCCTGCCAATTTAACTAGCTTTCAAGGTTTCTCTGGAGTTCACATGATTGCTGACATAGAATTATGACAGTTCTCGCCTTTTTGAGATACTAATCAAATCTGTCTCACCTACTTACATCTGGCAAGAATGGAGGTTCTAACATGTTAGCTTCCAGCCTCTTGAAGTTGATATTCTTGAAAATAGGATGTTGCTTTACAATAGCAGCTCCATCTTCAGTGCAACCCAGTCGTTCCTCTGGATTTTTAGCAAGTAACTGCAAGGATATGGAAAAAAAGGCTGATCCAGTGATACAATTCCACAATTTAAAAAAAAATCTATATACAATGTCTTTCAATACATTTACTTTGTTACTTGGCCTTTTATTAGATTAAGTTTATCATGGTATCAAAATGAACTGGAAATCCAAACTACAACATTCTGGGAGTAAAAAGATCCCTGAAAGCAGACCATTTGAGGATTATACCTAAAGTCATATGAAAATATTTTAATTGATGCCATGCTAAAGAGATTTTATAGTACGGACTTTGCAGTAGACTTTACTTTTAGGAAATACAGACTTACTTTCTTCCCAATGGGCTTAAGTAATGCACATATTTTGCATAAACTAGTAAAGAAAACTTTTGAAGCTTTCTGTATAGAAGTGCTTCTTACTAAATTTAAGAACATGCAAGATTAAAAAAACCTGTTGTCTTGTACAGACTCTTTCAGGCAAGGAAACTAGTATACTACTCTGCCATTTCTCCCCATACAGTATCAAAGTTGAGCATGCTATTGTACTCCATCTATAATTACATGTGGTCCAAGAACTACTGGACCTTTTCATTCACGTGATGAAAAATCAATTTATGCAGCCTTCCTTCATCTTGAAAAAAGTTCTGAATGCTCTAAGTTTGATAATAAAACAATTCATGGACAATCACAAACTTCCATCTGAACCAAAGAAAGATTTAAGAACTCCATCTTTGAAAAATTTTCAATAGAAGATATTAAAATAAAGTAGTTCATCTCTTGAAAAGGATTAGAAATTTAATTTTCAAACCTCTATGTCTCTTCACCCACCATCCTGCAGATGGATTTTGCCTCCTCTGAGAACTTGTCTGAATATGTTTCCTGGTCTTCCTTTACTCTCCGGTCAATCTCATCCCGTTTGACCCTTTCCTTATGCTTCCTGAATGGAGACTGTCCTTCAATCATTTCATAAATCAAGCACCCAAGACCCCACCAATCCGGGCTGAATGTATACTTTTCGTTTTTGAGCACTTCTGGAGCTACAAAACAAAACCAAAAGAAACCCCCACATCAATTAATTTTAAATTAACTAATTGAATATTGAAAAAACTCTCAGGCACTCTTTTGGTTCTGTGCAGAGATCTTTGCATAACTCCTCTGTACTTTGAAGAAATATTAATTTCCACAGCGAGGACTTTGTTTATATCCAAGAGAAGCACTTAAGTTCTTTATCAGAGAAGCACTTAAGTTCCTTAACACTTAATGAAGTTTTTCCAAAGCATGGAAAGAAATGTGTTGTCGTAGTAATTTGTCTGCTTACCTGTGACCCTCAATCTCTTTGAACCTCAGAAAAAAAATCAGGTGCTATCTTAAAAGTTCTACCTAAAGCTAGAATTTCCAGAGTTAAGTTTCCAAGTTTATCAGTAGGCTTATAATTGACTCCTAACATCTACCACCACATAACCTTTCTTCCCATAAAATGTCTAGTAACTAATCCAGACCAAATACAGTTCTTTGGACAAGTCATTCATATATTCATAGAAGCAAACTTTCTGGTAAAACATAACTAGCAAAGGATACTTTACATACCCATGTAACCAACAGTCCCAACCCGTCCTCGGACTGTTTCTCCTTCTGGAATCTGCACAGCTAATCCAAGATCTGAAATTCTGATATGTCCTATTTATGTTAAAATAAATTATACATAGTCAGCAAATAATATAATATCACCACTTCTAAAACAAAAAAATTCTGTAGCCTACCTCATCAAAAAGCCACCCCAAAACATTCATATACCCATAGCACTAAGGTTATTTAACTTAATTAGAAAGGAGTGATTTATCTTTATTCAACCCTCCCTTAAATACATAAAGGAATAGAGGCACAGATCTAACTGATTTCCTGAAGGACATACAACAAAAATTGCTGTTAAGTACTCTGATTCCTAGCTTTGGCACAGGCTGCTGCTCTAGCATGAATAGAAATGATGACTGCTCATTTCAAATTCTGTATCTACACATCAGACACTTGTATTTTTCCATGCTGTATTCCCACCACAAACACTTAGCTTTCTGACTTCCTAACAAAACATCAGAATTTACTCCATTTATTCCAAGTATGAGGAAACTGTATCCTGTACTGAGACATCAGGTTTTCCTCTAACAAAGCACTCTAATAATGCTAAGCACAAGAACTGGAATTGCTATCCCCACTCCCACCCCAAAAGAAAAGTAGCCTAGCCATAACCTACTTAGAATTACTTATATTGTAACATGTTAGTTCAATATTAGGATTTCCCCTTCTCATGAATCAGTCTAATGTAGATAACTTCAGCTTCTATTTCACTTTATAAGTCAGACTTCTCAAGTTGACTACCTTTCCTATTACGCATGGCATTTACACTAGTACCTATTAATGCAGAAGTAGTCTGGTGGAAGACCATGATTTGTCATGAACAACACTGCTCAGATTGGGAAACGGTCCAAGAAGAGCAATGGGAATAAGTTCATCCCACTCTCTCTTACATTCCCATGGACAGATACAGTTCTTTGCTGGACAGACTCAACAGCAAATTATTCAAGACAATTCAAAGTAAGAATTGTATTGACATGATTCTAATTTAAAAATACATAACGTACTTGCTTAATAAAAATATAAACTGCTAGACAGAAGAAAGGACAATTACATTTTCAACTCAATTTTAAAACAGAAAATTGCCAGTCATCTGTAGTAGAAAGATTTGGGCACCGGGGAACCCAGAACCCACACTTATTTCTAATACTGGATATAAGTACAGGGACACTGCCATTTACAGAAACATCACAGATTCACAGAATAATTCAGGCTGGAAGAGACTTCAGAAGGTCTCTAGTACAACTTTCTGGAGCAAGCAGCTCAGCTCAAAGTGTTCAAGGCTTTTTAAATTCTTGTCTAGAAAGCTTCCAAGAATGGACACTGCATCACCTCTCTGGGTAGCCCATTCCAATGCCCAAGTGTCCTTTGCACATATATTCTCTGTCATTCAAAAAGCTCTACAGCAATGTTAGTTAAAAGCATATTAATTTATTTACATGTGATAGAAAGTCAAGGGGTAGGGGGAGAGATTGGAGAAAGTCAAGTGCCACTCTGTATACTGGTTGGAAATAACTAAATGCTCTTGAGCAGCAAATGCTATTTTAAATACATTTAGATGCTTTTCTATTCCCTGACATGTGATGAACCCCTTTTCAAGTGCAGGATCTGAGCTCCCAAAGTGATTTTCTAATTAGTCCCCTCTGCTCTCTGGAACAAGATCAGAATATCCCTGGCAGAGAGAAAGCATTCTAGTGCAGTCCTGCAAGGCCAGATTTTTCCTCAAAGAAGCCTTCAGCTTTTGCGAGACATTGCTGGAGAGAAAAATTAAAGAATGCATTTGATGTCTAACAAAGCTTTAGCTATTGGAAAGCAACTTCTCCCAAGCCTCATCATTTCAGAAGTTTATCAGTCAGAACATGCTGACTTAAAAAAAAAAAATTGTGCTAATGACTTCAAAACCAGTTTTTCCTTAACTAAAATACTCAGCAATTACAGGAACAAACTGGTAATATTCATCAACAGCTTAGAAGAAGGTAATTCCTGCACATGCTCTACAGTGAATTCAAATGATTCTGATAAATTTCATACAAAGTCATTAAAGAAAATTAATTTGGCTTTTGAAAAACAAAAATCTACAAACACTTCTTCATATTGTTTGTACTTCCTTGATTCTTTCCAGCCACATATGCATCAGTGACCATCAGACCTGTTTTAGTTGAAATGTTAAAACAGAGATGCTTCAGATTTCTTTTCTTCTTTATTGTTTAATTACCATTTGCTAAGTAAAATTCTGGCCCCACATCTAACAAATCATGTTTCCATAGTCAAAGACAAGACAAGCAGAGAACAAATCTATATAAAAGTTTTAGCCATCCTAAATCAAGGGGTGGGGGGGGGAGAAGGAGGAGCAAAAGGGGAAAAGTAGCCATTTTAAGGTGGGAAATTGACCCCTCAAAAATCATCATCGTCGTCCCCCAAACCCCAGTATTTTCCCCTACTTTCTAAAAAGCAAGGGCAGTTTTTTCTTTACTAATTAAAGTTAACATTTGCCAGTCAGGTCCCTTTTATTATGAAGAAATCCCTTTGATTTCTGGCACAGTATTAATTAGATTTTAATTCCCAATTTCAAAATTAATTTTAATATTTACTTACCACAGTCATCAAGGAGTATATTCTCAGGCTTCAAGTCTCTACAAATTAAACAGAATAGAAATGTGAATTATACAAATGCAAAATTATTAGCCATCATCAAGTGCAACTGAGGCAACATAAGACTTCTTGGTTGTGATTAAAGCGATTTTCCCAGTTTCCATCTATACACAAAAAAAGTTGTGAAGCTGAGGACCTATAATACAAATAATTTAACCACAGAACTCTTGCGATCCATATTTCCCACCTCTCTAATCCATTTATATTAACAGCAGCAATTAATATTTCACAGATGAGAAACTTCCTCTACACAACACTAAAATCCTGATATGGAAAACTACCAACTTACACCCAAATTCGTGCTCATAAATGAAGGACATTTCTCCTGAGAGTATCAGCCATACAACTTCACAATGGTAAAACACATCAGTGCTTGCTGCAGTTTGATGCTGACCCCTTGCTCTATTCCGCCCCAGGGTGTGAGAATATCAACAAAGAGTAATATTCCCAAGACTAAGCATAGGCTTAATATCATGTATTCAAACTCCATTCCTTTAATTTGGACATGAAGCTTCTAAAGCTTACTAGAAACTTGTATCTAGTTAGGATTCTTTGCAATCGACTGTATAAGAGTCTCTACTACTTTTCTGTAAACATCAAAGTTTCACATGAAACACTTTTTAGCTATTAAACGCTAGCAAGACTCAGGAAATAGCAAAAAGAGCAATTACTTCAGTGTTGCAATTCTGCGTTTTATAAAGTAAAAATGTACAAGAAGATGCTTAAGAAGAAACCCAATGGGATATTTGGATTCCCCCCCAAAGAAAATCTGGGGAGTCACTGAAGCTGAATCAGAGTCAGAAGCTGTTCAGAGGTTACTTCTAGGATTTATCCTCTAGCAGGTCCTACTGAGAACAAACATTTTTTTACATATTTTGTATATATGCATAGAATATATATATAAAACATATAATATATATTATATATATTACTGTGATATGCATCAGAAAGTATCAGTTATTAATGAAATAGATTATTAAAAACAAAATATACTTATATGGGTATATGTACAGTTGTGACATTAAGTGTTATTCATACACAAGCAGAAAAGACTGAATAATGTAAAAGAAGCAATTTTAGGAAGAACGACTCTAGAATTTACATTCAAAATGAAATAAATATACACACACATTTGTTCATCAAGAAATCCGTATGCTTTTTCTTTCCCAAATATTGATAAATTGAGGCTCTGAAGTACGTGTATTCAGGCTAAAGTTTCGTTATTTCATGAGATTAACTGTATAAAAGAAGTCAGTAAGACACTTTCCTAATACTTTCAAGTCTAGACAGTCCCCATAATATTAATCATTTGATATTAGATATGAGATTATAATACTAGAGAAATCAGGAGAGATCAGAGTAAAAAAACAAAAACCAAAAAAAACCCCCACACCTGTACCAAAAAAAGAAAAGGAAAATTCAGCTTCAACTTTAGGTAGAAACACATCTACTTCAAACCACATAATATATGCTCAGGTTAACTCAAGTAAACAAGTTTAAAGAGTTCCATCTCCAAGAAGGCTGATTGAAGCCTAACCTAGAACTTAATACTTACTAGCAACAATCTGCTGCTTAATAGAAGCTAATTCTGTTGTGACATGATTTTGGCCAGTCAGTAGTATAAGTGGTTTCTAGTGAAAATTCCAGCTCCTTAATGCTATTAGTTTCTAGGCCTAGCCATTTGCAAAGAAGTCAGCTTTGGGAAGCATTCAGCTATACATTCTAGCTCTGAGATACCAGCTTTGGGGTATCAGCCTTCTCCCTCTTCCCTTCCTCCACCACGACAGAGGCCAAAGTCACAGTTTCTGTTGGAATACACAGACATTAGTCCTGTGCTGGATAACAGGCTACTTGAGCTGAAAACCAAGCTCAGAACGAGAGCTAGCAATGCAATTCTAGCAACAGAGGCAGCAGTCTTCCCTTATGAAGCTGAGAAAGGTTGGAAGACTGCAAAGCTCACAAAACTAAGAGGTTCATTAAAAAGAATTAGATAAAAATTACATATTTATTTTAAATTGGACTAAACAAGCACTGGTCTATTTTTGCTATAGCTTACACCAGCCTTCCTACAGAGGAAATTTCTGGATGAAAATCCTTCAGAGGATTTCGCTGTAAAGATGTCTATTCAGAGCATAGGCACAAGGCAGGCAAGGAGCTACTTGGTTTATCCACTACAGCTTCAACAGGTCTTTGAGCCTGATATTTGACCTTCCAGGCACATTCAGTTGCACTACGGGCAGCTACATGAGTTTGTGAGGAAAATCTAGGTATCCAAGCAGCTTATCTGGGAAAAAAAAAAAACAAACCCACTACGATCCTCAAGGAGTCAGGTAGTCAGGTAATTCCTGCAGGAAAACGCCAGCAATTAAGTCCCTTTTGGAAAGCAGGCACTTGTTCCCCACTCTCGTATGTAAATCCTGACTTTGCTCGACATATTACCAGACTTTTTATGTAGCAGATGGATGAATAGCTCCACTACTGCCTGTTGCTGTCTGTTTGCTTATTTTTCTAATGTCAGCAACATATGGCAAGTTACAGATAGTTTCACAAGCTCCCACTGAACAAGCAGACTGGCTCAATCGCTATCACAAGGCAGTGCGGAGCCCTCCTTCCAGCTCTGCACCTGTTCTTTTAATCCAGTGGGAACCCCACTAACAAAGTGGCACAACTGACTCCAGGGTCCTGCAGACAGCACTAACACCACTGCTTGAAATTCAGTAATAACTGGTATAAAGACACATGAAATACACAATAAAAAATGGTATTAACAGAGACAAAAGTTAGGCCTAGTTTTTCCACTTTATGAGGCATGTTGTTACTGATGGTGACACATCCCAAATATAAAAAAATTATAATAAATTTTAACATGACTGACTTACATTAAAACTGCCATTCTAGAACTGAACAAACTGACAAGATGAACCGATTTTACTGCTATCTGCTGACACCCATCTGCACCGAGGATTTATTTTTTCAGAAGTTCTGAATTTCCCCCTTCCACTGCCTCTACAGTACACTTTACTGTGAATATACAGATGGATAGACACAAAAACACATTCTCAATAAAACAGTATGTTACAGAATTAAAGTCTACTTTAACAGTTTAAGCTATTTGTCTAAAAAGAGAGTTTAAAACTCCTCCTTTAAAGCTGAAAAACAAATGCAGTAATAGGTCTTCAGATATGACAACAAGAAAAAGAACTAGCTCCGATTTCAGAAATTCAGTGGTCCCACCAGTATTAAATGCTTTCAAAATGACAGCAAAATAAGAAAAACATTCCTTCTGTATTTTCTTGCCCCGAAGAATGAAAAATATTAGTTACCATAACTCGGAAAAATAAATCGTGAATCAATGAAAATGTGCTTCATTATGTTCTCCCCCCAACATTAACACTGGAGGTTGCCAGCATAACTTCTTTGGTGAGAAGAAAATAATTATGGCAAATTTCCCCAAGCTTTCTGTTTCACTAATCATATATAATCACTGTATTGTTGCTTAAATGCATTTCCATTAAGATGCCTGACAGAGAATTTTGATTGTGTAACATATCACTGTAATTGGTGATGTTCTGAAGACTTGCATGACCACCTGTTTTGGGTTCTCGACTTAAAACTGTAAGTTTACAGGTATGCTCCTGAACGCATGATACAAAAAGAAATACATATGGAAAAAACAAATCAAGACCATCAGGAAAAAAGCCTACCATTAGCAAAAGAGAAGAAACAAGACTTTGTTTTACAAAAAGTTGGTCTTTCGATATTAAAAAGTGCAGGGCTGAAAGTGATTCCACAGAGAGCATAAAATTATCCAAACATTTTCTAGTTTTAGTACGCAAGCATAGTTGAGCTCACATGGTATAATTAGAGTCTTTTTTCATCTGTTTACATACTGGGCAGGAACTCCCTTAGTATGTCCCATACTGAATTGTTTAAATAATGCCTTCAGGTATTACGATTAAATTTAAACCCTTCTTTTTCCTCCAAGCATACAAATTTTTCAGTTACTAACACATGTCCAGGTAACT
The DNA here is from genome assembly GCF_030463565.1 of Pelecanus crispus. NCBI lineage: Eukaryota > Metazoa > Chordata > Aves > Pelecaniformes > Pelecanidae > Pelecanus > Pelecanus crispus. Next base: position 76,868,813 of record NC_134646.1, read on the forward strand.
GCCTCTTGGTCCTTCATTTTGTTATGAACAGAGGACTAAAAGTAATTCCCATTCTTTTAATTAAGAGGCAATTTTACTCAGAGTTGGTCGTGAAACTACTTTTTTCCTTGCTCATAAATTTAAGGCCATACAAATTCTTAATAATTAGAAACTGATTATGTAATAGCACAAAACAGGGCAGAGATCTAGACACCAAGACTGCTCCAGGAGAAACCACAACCACTCCAAGACCTGGAATTACAGAGAACACTAGGATTTCACATATGTGTTTGAAGGTCTTCTTGTAGGCAAATAGCTCACAAGCTGGGCTTAAACACAAGGGCTGTGGGGTTTTTTGTTGTTTTTGTTTTGTTTGAGGGTTTTTGGTTTTTTGTTTGGGTTTTTGTTGTTGTTTTGTATTTTAAACAATCAGTTTTGTTTTCACTTGGGCAATGTGAAATGACCTACTTGTAGCTGATCCATATGAGGAGAGTGATGAGCAAAACCGTTCATCCTTGCTTCCTTCCTACATGCATGCCAAAACACACTGTGTAACATTGCAAGATTGGCCAAGGGAACCACATACAACAACCAGCATAAGGCCGATTTACTCTGTGGTTCTGCCACGTTCTGCTGTGTGTATGTTCATCTTCTATATTGGGGAGGGAAAAGACTAAGACTCATTATATTAAAGTTATGTAGGATTATACTTTAAATCTTCTTTGACAACAAGTGGTACTTGGTGTTACACACCAGAAAGATAAAGAAAGCGTTCTTTGTTCACCACTAAGTTTGTTTTGCTTGTTCTGTAACACTAATGCAGGCCAGGGGTTAAATGATGCGTGTACAGAGACAGAAAAGAGAAGTAAGATCATACAATATCAATTGCAATGCATGAGGCTTCTGACAGTTTTGTTAATTCAGAAGCAATAAAGTGTTTATTGAAGGAACCTGAAATAAAAATAGAAGAGGGCAATAACGATTATAACTGACTTTTTACCATTTTGGGCGTAACATACAATGCAGCAAGGGACTTCTATAGCCTTCTGTGAACTTCTACTTTAGAGTGGGCAGGAATACAATCCCATGTTCCTAAAACTTATTTATTTATTTGATTACTAATGAATTTGCTTTGTAAATCACAATTTACTATAATTTTACAAACAAACCTTGAATCAACTTTATAATGTTTTAGAATATAGGAAGTATCTAGACCTAAATTAACAGTAAGAAGACAAATAAGATCAGTAATTCTGAAGGACATGCCATGAAAAGGACAACTAAACAATTTTTTTTTGCTTCTTTTACTATGAAGTATAAACTTATTTTAGTAGAAAACAATTCATACATTCAATGCCGAACAGACAAGGTACGAGTGACTATAGATGACACATACCTGTAAACAATTCTCTCCTTCTGCAAATCCTCCAGACCACAGCACAGTTCTGCAGCATAGAAAATAGCCCTTTCTTCATCAAAGCCAGGATTTCCCATGTTATATATGTGAAACTTCAAATCCCCTCCATTCATTATGGTTAATACTAAACACAGGGCATCTTTCGTCTCATATGTATAGGATAAACTAACCTAAAAATGGGGCAGGGGGAGAAGATGACTATTATTCATTCATAAACCCCAATACAAGTCACAGCTCTTTTTTTTCCAATACAAGCAATATATGAATCCTTTTTTAAAACAAAAAAGAACAAAACAGCCAAGTAGAGAATTGCTCCTGTCCAGTATTTGAAGACACAAAGGAATTCAGACTAATTTGCATGTATACACAGACCCTACACCACCATACAAAAGCTTAGTAACGTATGTCTTTAGATACCATACAGCTCCATCCAGACAACAGATTTACTGATGGTACCCCTCAGCCGCACGTTATCTATTTTGCTCTTTGTAAAGATAACGTGCGCATATACCTTATTTTATTAATACCTCAGGAATTATGCATTGTCAAACCATCTTCCTGAACTTCTGCAAGACTCAAAGTTGCCCTACCTTAGAGAAACAAAAAAGTTATTTAAGATCAAATGTGTACTTTCTATTCCTCCCCCTGCCTCCCCAAATAACTGCATGTTTCCCTGGCTTAGAAGAGTAAAGACTTAGTATAGCTCTTTATAGTCTTTCTCCTCATTGTATTTGGAATGAGGTGCTGATAGGGAAGGAAGAACACCATATTTTTTTTTTTCTTCAGGTTTTAGGTAAATATTTTTAAAGTGCATTTAAAGTTATAAAGTAGACTTGTGAATTTAAACAAAACCAATTTTAAAGCAATGTAATATACTGGAAAATTTAATACATGTTGTTTAAGTTACAAACTCAGTTTCAATAGAAAAAGCTATGCTATGCTGATAAAAATCTGGCAGGATCTTCAAAATTACCTACAGAGATTAACTAACTTGTACTGAAAGCAATGGGATTTAAACATACTTACCTAATGTAAGCTAAGTTAGGTAAAAATCAGTAGGATTTTTTTTTACTCAATAAATGTATTTTTAAATGCAGTACAAGTACATAAAGGCCATAACTCAGTAATAAGTCCAAACTCTTCCTTCAGAAGCATAAATCCAATATTAAATAATAAAATGAAATAAGTATACAAGTTGGCTACTCAGGGCAAGGGTTCCTATTTGGTGGTTTTAAACTGACCTCTCCAGCTATTAATGACTTCACTTGCGACACAGGCATGACAAATTATCTAGCCACTTCCAACCCAGTATTACTGCAGATCCTAGATCTACATCTTCACTGTTGCATCAAAAAAAACATTGGCTGGCAAGAGGAAAATAACTTATGCTCAATCCTATAAAGTGATTTCAAATTCAACTTTGATCAATTACTGATTTACAATATATTTACACATCTTGAAAAAATATTACTCAAAAATAGAAGTTTCACTCTTATCTCATGTATCTCTACAACTAGTAATTTCTGGATCAATTCAGGTAATTTCTGGATTCAACTTCAATCAGTTGAAGCCCATGAGCCTTGTGAGAAAATAATATTAGCATATTTATACAAAAACATTATTTATAATCATTTAAAATACATTACTGTATCTGGCCAGCAGGTTCTTAATTTTTATTTTAGCTGGCAATATTCTACAGGGTTTTTTTAATACATAAAGCTTATCAGAAAATACATACATACATATTTTATACATATATATATATGTGTGTGTGTGTGTGTTTGTTTATAACTAACTTCCACTACCCTCTAACACAGGTACTTTAAAATCCTCTCTGAATAGCAATACAAAAGTTATCAGTAAATGGATTTAAAATCAAACAAAATGCATTTAAAATTAACATTTAAATGACAACAATTCAATGAAAAGATAAACATTACCTCGGGGAAAGTTTACCTGGTATATCTTTGATCATTCTAAGTTATTTCACTGCTTAGTAATTAGACCTACTAACATACCATAATCTACATGGTAGTATCAGGTTAAAGTATTAAGACTTCCATTCTGTAGAATTTCTATTAAAAATTTACGTTAATTGTTTCACATCCAAGATACCTCTTTAAGCCTTAATACACAGCAAAGCAATATAACTAACCTGAAACAATATACTAGTCAAATCTCATGTGTATCTTGAAATGTGTAAGCAGTAGAGTAACAAATGCTATGAAAATACCTAAGGATATAAAAACTCTACTATTAAAATTTACAGAAATGCAGGATATGCAACTTCTAATGGCAACTAAATGGCACATTCTCATGAAGTAACCTCTTTGTAAATGCATTTATGAATGACTTCCAAAAATGAAATTAGAAATCAGCATTAATTATAAGAAAACAGGTGTATGGGAGGGAAGAAGGGGGTAAGAGAAGAAAACAGAGAGCACTGCATTGGAAGAAGAGACAGAGAAGAGAAACAGAGAAGGAAAAAATAGGATGGAATGAAGTATATGGAATATCCTCTTTATTAAACATAGGCAAGCATACTCAGTCACAGGCTGTAGCGGAAATAGAGTTTAAGTGATTATTCAAGTCTGAGTACTACAGAACAATCTATTCGCCTTCAAACAGAGGACAAAGATTCAGTGGCATCAGCATGCTGAAACACAACCTAATGTTTTGGTTGTAAGTGAAAAATAAAGCAGGCAGACTAAAACCAATTCAGTATTGGATAAAAAGGCCCTCTGCGCAGAACTACTCGCAATCACACACAAAACATACTTATTATTATACTAATCATTTATCTCAGCAGTCATGCATTCTCCAAATCAATTAAAAAACGTCTTTTGCCTACAAGCTCCTGGAAGAGACTGAACTGAACCAAACAAAGCAAGACAAACTTCTGAGAATATGATCAGAAGTCGATACTTACTACAAACCTACTATTGACTTTTTCTAGAATTCTTTTTTCATTTAGAGCCATTGATTCTCCTTTCCTCTTCTTTATTCTCTTTTTTTCTAGCTTTTTACAAGCATACATTTTTCCTGTTGCCCGTACTTGACAGGCACACACCTAAAAGAGAAGGAAGGTGTGTCAGAGATGCCAGGGGTTTTTTAGAATTTTTTTTAAAGAAGATAAAATTTTATTTTCTTTTTTCACACTCTTGAATGCTGTCAGAAAATGAAGGTCTGTAAGCATCAATACAGAGCTTTCACCCGTGAAACAATTCTGAAGGGTCACAAAAGCTGTAACAGGAGTAGAAAAAGGGATTATATAGGGGCAAACCCATTTTTGTTGGGGTTGAATAGTTCAGTAAAACTGTGGATCTTGTGTTGTTGAAACACCTGACTGTGGTAACGCTGTATGTCTAGGTAAGCAGGACAGAGGACAAACATCCATGCCATAATCAAGTGGGAGAAAGATAATGATAATTTAGTAACCCTCCTTCTCCTTCAATAAAGGGCTCTGGTTAAAGTGTGTAGGGGGGAAAAAATCCTATGAATTACAAACAGCATGAATAAAATGTATAGATTTTCTTATCAGGTTCATGAATAGTTACGTAATTATTAAGTAGAAACTACATTCTCATTGCCAAATGACATTTCTAAATTGAAGCAACTGTTGTTAGTCAGTGGAAGTTTTCTGCAACTTCATGCATGACTTACAATACTGAAACTAACACATTAAAAGAAAACAGTTTGGATTGACTACAATTTGCCAGGTGATGTGTCCAATGTAGATTGTTAGAGTCAAGAGTTAAAAAGCTGCTCCTCCTCTGTATTGACTTGTTTTTTTTCCTTCAGGATTGCCTCGCAGAAAGATAGTTCTGTACTCACCTCTCCAAATCCACCTTTGCCTAGTACTCGGTAATGCCTAAATGTGTGTTTGGTTACTGGTTGCCTGATGAACAGAAAGAAACAATTACTGCAACAGGAATTACAAGAGTTAGTAATCCCCTCCCCACCTGTCTTCATCTTCTCCTTCCTGTTCTATGACTGAACAACAGTTGCCTTGACATCATAAAGACAGTATTACAATAAGCTGAATTTCAAATGAAAGGGGTGCTCTGATAAGAAACACTGGCTCCCTCATGTGGTCATCAGACATTCACAATACCAGGAAGAAAAGCTGATCAATTGGGCCCTGGGCTGTTTATGGTTAGAGCCTTATCTGTTCTCATCAATGGTCAATTTATCACCTCCAGTTGTCTCCCTTAGCTGCAGTATGCTGACATGTATATAGGCTGTGTTTCCATAAGATCATGCTTACAATACAGAATTTAAAAGGTAAACCATTTCTGATTTTGCTTTGCTGTTTGGCTTTTTCAAAAAAGAAAGAGCTGTGGTATGCAACAGCAGTTCAAGAGCTGAATTGTTAAGGTATTGATGCAATGGAAGGGGAACAGATAACTGGAGGCAGTAAAGGTATCAGCCATTCTATGCTAAAACACTCCTAAACATGTATCACAGCAGGGCTATTTGATGGTGATGAGCTGGGGTTTTTTTGTTTTGTTTTAAAAGAGCACTCATTGTTAATGCAGCTTTGTTCTCAGGACAACAAATGGAGGTTCATTTGGTAGAGAATTTGCTTTAATTTTTTTAATTGTTTAATTGTTGAGTAACTTCCCTAGTTCTCTTCCTGGCTTTTGCTACTAATTCAGTCAAAGACACTGAATAATTGGAATTTACCATAAAATTAATGCTCAAGCACCTTAATGTTTGAATATGTCATCATGACACCCAGCAGTGCTGTATTAGAATCAATTCCTACCAACTTCAGCCTTCTGAAAGAGTCTTGGACACTCATTTAGCATTGATTTAAAAGCCCAAACTAGATTCTGATATATACAAATCTTGCTGTCTTGCAGTTGTCTGTGTCTGTACCGCCCTAAAAAACTGATTAGTTACCCGACCACCCAGTGGGTTATAAAACTAGATTAATCTGCTGATTAACAACTAATTAGTCCAAATTTGAAACTGAAGGATGGTAGCATTCCCAAGAAAGATTGGTTTCCCCACTGTACACTTGACAGCCAAACATATATCCATATGATAAGTTTGTATTTACCTAATACAAATTTACCACTTAAAGACTCCTGGGCAGACAATTCCATTGGAGTATTGGCTCTCTCACACTCTCATCAACATCATCCTTTAAATCTTGTCTTTCAGATCATAATTTCTTAGACAGGCCATGTCATTCATTAGGGCTTTATAGCATTTCTAGCATAACAAGCAGAATTGGCCACAAAGCAAAGCAAAATTATAATGCAAACATAAACTAACTTACTTTTCCAGCCATTTCCACTGTAAAAAACGGGAAAAATACACACTTTCTTGGTAAGCTTCAAAAGGTCTTCCGCTTAGGTATTCATGGACAATTCTAGCAACAGGAAAATAAAATCAATCTTATACTGAAAAAACTGATGAAGCAAGAGCTATCAATCTGTTAATATATACTCAAACATATCAATGAAGGTGTAGGCAAAAAAAACATTGTCACTGTGCTCTATAATGGTTTTAACCTAGATGTCTCACAAAGTGAGTGCCTGTCACAGAAAACTGTTCCTGTCAAAACACTAGTGAACACCAAACTACTGTTACTTGCAGTAACTAGAAAGTTTGACCTCTGCATTCTCATTGTCTTCAAGCCCATCTAAATATCAGCCTCTCAGTAGCTATGCAATACATGTATGATCGCACAAATATGACCTCTGAAAGATCTTTACAGGAAAGCGTCTACAAGTTTTCATACATTCTTTGGAGATTAGTAAGTAAAATTTTATTCTAGGATTTTAAATTGAAATACTAAATGCCATATCCAAACCCGAACACCAGGTACTTATCATTCCCCTTAAATTAAATACACCTAGGTGGCAGGGGAGGAAAACAAGTCATTCAAACTGTATTCAGTTATTTATTGGACAGAGGAAAGGGGATGACCTACATGACAGATCCTCCATTTGAGACGTGTTTTACTAGGTGTTCTCACACATCCCTTTCAATTTTATAATCTCAGGTTGTTATAAAGTATGCTTATTTTTGTTGTCAGGGAGATGACCCAAGCAGTGACAAAATGTGTTGTAATCCTTCAGACATGATCAAGCATGCCTTGAAGAACCAGTAATATCAGAAACATAAAAGGCTTTAGAAAGACACGCAACACTGGTAAACATCGACCGTTCCTCCAAGAAAAGCCCTCCCTGCTGCTGCTGTGTGAAATATCACTTCATGACTTCAGAACAAAACCAAGTTGTATTTGTTTGTGTTAACTATCACAACTGATCCTCTAATCGGCTGCCTTAATGGAAGATAACTGTTGGCCTCAGTTCAACCCATTTTCAAGAACCATAAACTGTGTAACATTGTTCAGAAACCTTTCAAACTCCAGTTAACTTCATATTTATCTATGTACCTTCATCATGGAAGAGAAGTCACTCAAAAGGTAAGAAAATAATAAAGAGAAATACTATTCTAATTTAAAGAATACATGGTAGCAGATAATAGTGTGATTTTATGCAAAAATAGCTTTAAAGAAAAAGTTCTGCAAAAGCCAAACATCTACATCGCACCTGAAAGAAACCTAGTCCCTTAATAAATCTGTTCCAAATTTCTTACCTACACTCATTTCAGAGACCAAATACTCCTTGTTGTAATAACTTCACCTTTCATTTCGCTCAGAAACACACGAATTTCCCTTATGATACTCAAACTGAGGACTATGCATTTTTAACTCACCTAGTACAGTCCATAAAAAGATCCTTAGAAGGGTTCTTTTCCAGTCTTGCTTTACATTCATTTACTGTTTCCTGAGGTATTTCTGGCAAGTGTGCTGCAGACTTTACATAATTTAAAAAAAAAAAAGGCAACAATGAAAGCAATTTTGTAAATCAATAGAACGAGAAAGTTCTGTATATCAAAGTGAAATGAAATCTGCTAATACAGGAAGAGGAAAGGAATGGTTTGGCTAAAGAGAAAACCAAGAAAGTCATATTCAGGCAAAATTTTTATTTGTTCCCCATTACAGAAAAATGCATTGAAAGCTATTACAGTTACTTACTATTTCACTATCTGGGGAAACAAACTTGGCAATAAGTCAAATTTCTTTTTCTTTCCGTAAGTCTACCAGCACAAAAGCAAGTTATCTGTTTGGTTTGGCAGGACAGAAGGAAGGGGGAAGAAACATAAACACAATTTGGGAAACTATTTCAAACCAGCCCGAAGAAATCTGGTTTGTTTGGGTTTGGGTTTTGTGGTTTGTTGTGGTTTTTTTTTTCCAAAACTGCATGTGGCTTATGGTAGTCCCAAAGAAATTATCAGAAGAGATGTGGCAAACTTGGAGTGTTAAGGCATCTGCAAGACCTTCATTTGGAATAAAGCCTTCTCAAGATGACCAAAGTAAGAGAAGCAGAAGGAGCATCTATTCATAGAAAGCAAACACCTAATTAGGTATCCACAAAAAAGCTTCTATCAGATACCAAAGAACAGACTCTTAAAAATCAATCAGTGAGATCTAATATATGCAAAATATCAGCTGTTAATGATCTCCATGCAAAATACAGAGAAACAGAATGCTCTAGAACAAACCAAAACAGCACAGCATTTCACTTTGTGAAAACCTGCAGCAATTCTGAAAATTTACAGCAAACCAACCAAGGCCACACAGGAGTCTGAAAGAAGCCTGAGAATTTCAAGAATTCCTCATTCTCATGTCTTCAGACTGCAAAACTGAGTTAATTTGTTAATAAGTTTTCTTTAGACGCTAAATGAGTTTGTTTAAAAATATATCTTTACTTGAGACCAGTATTTTAATTAGAAAACATAGGAGAATAAATCGTAATAGTAGTAGTCTTAAAAGCAGAGATCTGTCAAGGTTTCTGCTCAAGTTGATAAGTTTCACAATTTTAGAAGGCAGTATACCTTTCAGAAAGACAAAAATGGGACTAATAAAGTTTGAAAGTCAATTTACTAAAAACAATGCAACCACTTAGATCTGTATTTATCTGACATTTACAAAATTTACACTTCAGACAATATTTTACAATATAATATGTTTACCCCATTAGTGAAGTACGTCTCTAAAACTTTCAGGCCACAGTCTATACGCTTTTCATCTGAAGATACCTCATATTCTGCCTAGGGGAATGGAATTGAAAATTAAATGATGTTCAGAGCTATTTGGCACTACAGTCTTTTACATGATGCCAGGTAAATTTTATCATGAATAACACAATGCTGCTAATATAAAAGGAACTGAAGGCTCTCATTGTTTAAAATCTATTTAAAGATTTTTAGGCTATATAGTGAAACATGTATGAAGAACAGCCCTAAGGAAAAAAGCACATGGAATTTAACTTTTGGAAAACACATGCAAACTAACAATTAGTCTAAATGCAATTACAGAAACTGCATCCTAGAGGTTAAATTAGATCAATTACAATGAAATAGTATTTATGTAGTATTGTGGGACAGAATGATCCAGATGGGAAATAATTAAATAAGAGTACAAGAATAACCTTTTTCTTCACTGTATTATTTTTTTCCTTCATGTATTTTTCTTTACCACAGTCTTGGGTAAACCCAGGATAAAACTACTACTTTCTACAAGGTGATATTAACTGGAAATAAGTGAGATCTAAACCAAACGCTACTTCAATTCTTTGAGAAAATAAAACAGAGTAGATATAAAATTTTGTGAAGTTTTTGACTTAGTAATATATGGTACGGTGATGTAGAAAAAGACCATTGTGCAATACAGTGCATTTTACAGATAAACAACTGGCAGCTTAATAGAGCTCCAGAGGTAGCTTTTTTTTACAGGACAAAAAACCCCAAACCATCAAACAGATACTGGTATTGAGAAACTCCAAGGACTACTTACTATCAATAATTTTAAGGAATAATCTAGAAGCAGACATCAGAAGTTAAAACATTTAAAGATAACACAGAATCTGGGGAAAGGTGAACTAGAAAAGAGCAATCTCAAACAGCAACCTGTGTTAGCTTCGTAAGCTCGGCCAACTCAATCAAAGCTTACTTCATATCTCAGAATGTAAATGCATGCACCTAGGAACAAAGAACATATGGCAGGCCTCCAGAATGGAGGACTGTATCATGCAAAACAACAGTTCGGCATATCGGGACCACAATCAGTAAGAACCTCATAGGAAGTTCCAAGTGATTGATCTAATCAGAAGAGAAGTTATGTACCTTTATAAAGAAAACTAGAACACTGAAAAAATGACAGTTCAGAAACCAACCCCACACACACACACACACACTGGAAGTAACAGAATCCCTGAACTCCAGTTCTGCAATCAATTGCAACGAACCCACACTGACTCACTACTAAGTCATCAACATCTTTTTCTGCTGAGACTTTATGGTATCAACCACTTCAGCACAGTACTCAAATCCATAAACAATTGCAAGCCATTGTTTTTGCTACTTTAATTCCACAGCAATCAGTCTAATGGTAAGGAATTCTTCTCCAACTACCAAACAACCTGAGCAGGTCAGAAAAGTTAATCAACTACAGCAGTGCACTTACCACCTTAAACATTTTCAGTTATGCCAAAGTAGTCACTAATTTAATACAAACAGTTAGGCATACTGTTTTAAGCAGATACTGTAATTTAAAAGGAAGTTTAAGAGACAGCCTTGTCAACTCATTTCTGTTACTCACAGAGCTTAAGAGGGAAGTTTGAGCTGTCACACATTCTTTTTCATACTTGAGTAACCTCGTCCCCAGCTAGTGAAATGAGTCACTAGATGATTGGATAACTGTAATTCCTCACTTTAATTTCTGTCACTTTTATTCAATTATTTCACAACTCTTCTCTCTGTAAAGCCAAGCTGATTCCAGACTTTAAGGTCACACCTTCTCAAGAGTTAAAGCTTACCAGTCTTAGTACTCCGTACAGGTAGACAACACTGTACTACCTTGATATTGCCATTTTGGCCTCCTGAAATAATCATGCTGCTAAAATCACATTGCTCCATATAAGAGAGTCAGAAAACTCTTTTAATTAAGATGCAAGGCTCTTAAGACTATGGCATTTTATGCCAGAAATTTTATTTTCAGAAAGATTAAGCCCAAAATTTATTTAAAATAAAAAAAAAATTTAAATTGGCAAAACCTGAGGTAAAAACCCCACAACTTTAGCCCTTCCCTTCACATTACTGCCTTACAAACAAAACCAACCAAAAAATCCTCAACCTCACCCCCCACCCCAAAAAAAGCTTGAACAAGCTTGCTGAAGTCCAGCCCAGAAAAGGGAATCGGGCTAACTCAGGAACCATCTGTAAGAGACAGTAGGTATTTTGTCTCACTTCCTTGATCAAGACAGCATGCTAGCTTTCAGATCAAGAGAGTCACCGATTAGAGATTATCTTAGCTCTTAAGAGAATTCTGTTTCAGTTATTCCCAAGCATACTACTTCACCATGATTTTTCAAATGGAATTTAAAAAAATTTTAAAAAGTAAATTGTGAAATCATCCCTTATGTCAGATTATCTCAACTGTGAGTCTTTGCTAATTCACAGATGTGTTGCAATCCACACAACATCGTAGGTTGCATATTTCAAAACAATTCAAAATTTTCAGTTAGTGTAAAACACAGTTACTTTTTAGAGACAATTTCACCAGAAAAATGACATCACTAGAGCAAAGACGTGCCTGCCTTACAGTCAGGCCTAAGATTTTCTTCTCCTTTGTGCTGCCTAAGATTCTGCTACTCCTTATCTAAGCTTTTAAGGATTAAAAATAGGTACAGAAGTTGTAACCATTAAAGGCACATCCACAGTTGTCACTGGTCTCCCCATTGTGTGATGCTCATTAAAGGCTCCAGTTTACATTCACTTCAGAATATTTAGCTCCACTGTTCTGGATTTCCATTCAATCCATTCTATGTCTCCAACTGTCACATTGGTCTCTGGAATTTGGTGCTAGAACAGCTCCTAAGAGTCACAAAAGTATGGTGAAATGCACCTGGGGAGCAAGCCTAATTGCACAAAGATTCATGGACAAATACAAGGCAATTCTACTTATTTGACACTAAAGTTCCTTTTTAGCTGATCAAATGCCTCAGTTTACACTCCCGTAGGGGGAAGGAAGATACAGTGAAGTGAGGGGCACAGCAATAATCCCATGTACTTCCTTACACCCTGCATGTCTCAGAGCCATCTTGCATTCCGAGACTGTATTTTGGGACGCATGTAAGCAGCGGCATAATTTGGCCATCTTCTTTGGTCATTTGTTCCCTGAATATATGAAAAAAAATTGGTGGGATGAGGAAATATGTTCTTTTGGTATCAATTTCAGTTTAAGACTATATCTTACTGCTCCTGGATTGACTCTGAGGGACAAAGAATAAAAAGCTCTGAGCTATTATTCTCTCCTCTCAAGGACTGTCGGTGTGCCTGCCTACTCATTACTTTCCCCCTCCCCATGAGGGTTTTGTCTGAGGATTTTCTGCAAAACATGGCTGTGGACACACTTCCTTCCTCCCCTCATTCTTTAGTGTTAGATACCAAGGTGCAAATGTAACAAGGCAAAACACTTCCTTTTCCCTTGGTCTCTAAAACCTGGTTTCTCTCCTTCCATAGATGGTTCCCTAAATTTCCATTTCCATTGTATTTTTTTTAATTAGCACATTCTGTCTAGCCTAGGGCTTCCATGCAAGTTGCAACATTTTCAAGTCTATGTTTACAACATTTTCAAGTTGGAGTATCGTAAGTAATATTCAAGAATTCAAGCAGCATGTCTTTCTAAAATTATTTCTCTCATTGCCATCATGCCCATTTTTGTAGCTCTGACCACACCACGATGTCAGAGATTTCATAGTAAATGTTAAATATCTTCCTTTAAGTAACAGCTAGAGTTTTTTGACATTCATCAAAAGTTACAGCTTTAGAGTTGGCAAAATGTAAATCTCACTATCTTTCCACGTATGCAGCACTAGTGCACAGATGTGTTTAGAGAAAATTAATATTTTATAAAATTGTGGTGTTTTAACTCTGGTGGACAGCTAAGCCCCACACAGCCGCTCGCTCACTCCCCCGCCAGTGATAATGAGAAGGGTAGGAGTGAGAAAATTTGTGGGTTGAGATAAAGACAGTTTAACAGATAAAGCAAAGCTGCACGCACAAAGCAAAATAAGGAATTCATTCACTTCTTCCCATCGGCAGGCAGAAGTTTAGCTACTTCCAGGAAAAGCAGGGCCTCATCATGCATAACAGCTACCTGGCAAGACAGACACCATAACTCTAACTTCCCCCCTTCCTCCTTCTTTCCCCCAGCTTTTATTGCTGAGCACGGCATCACATGGTATGCAATATCCCTCTGGTCAATTGGGGTCAGCTGTCCTGGCTGTGTCTCCTCCCAACTTCTTGTGCACCCCCAGCCTGCTCACTGGTGGGGCAGCGCGAAAAACATAGAAGGCCCTGATGCTGTGTAATCACTGTTCAGCAATAACTAAAACATCCTTGGTATCAACACTGTTTTGGTCCAAAATCCAAAACACAGCACAGCACGAGCTACAGTGAAGAAAATTAACTCTATCCCAGCCAAAACCAGTACAAAAATCAAACTTTTTACAAGCAAAAATGTATAAGCCATGGCCTACTGCTTTTTTCTCACTGCTTACCACTGCATCCAGAAATTCAATGCATCTTTTCAAATCTGGTCTGGAATCACAGAACTGTCTGAAGAGAAGTCTTCCTATCGGCTGTTTGTCACAAAGCTGGTTATAGTCTCTTTCTGAGAAAGAAATAATAAGTAAATCACTTTATTTTTATCTTTGTCATAGCATGGTCCTTACTCCCATTTGAGAATAGGTCAGAAAAACATCACTAAAATGTGAAGATTTTACATTAACATATTTAGCAAAGACATCAAAACCATGCAATGATCCCAAACAATAGTGAAATACTCGCTTCTAGCCACATTTACCTCTTATAGACTATCAGATTTATTAAAAACACATTGAATGATATGGTTAAGTTTCATTTAGGTTGGCGGGTGGAAAGCAACAATACTGCAAAACAGCAATCCCAAAGCAAACAAGGTTGTTTGGAAAGAAGGAATACAAGACAATAATAGAAAAGGTTAAAAAATTATTACAAGACATCAAGAAAAAAAGTGAAATAAATTACCATGTCATTCAAATTACAACATGATTCCTTTTTCTAATTCATGGCTTTGTAAATTTATCCTTTAGGAGCAGTTTCCTTTAACAAACAAGGAGCTGTGATACAGCTTTTATCTTCTCATAAATTTATCTTCTCATAAATTCTCCATCACATTAAAAGTCTAATAGCTTTTGTTGCTAATTAGCATTCAGAAGCAAGACAGAATCCTTTCAGTTAACACCACCAAACTTACCTGTCTTTCTCAAAAAAATCAGACAGACCATTCTAAAGGACACCTACCGATTGAGCATCTAATACCTTCACAATGACTAACAGGTGGCAACTTCAGCATCTCTTTCCATTTTTTACTACGCCCACTCCGTTTGCCTAGAAGAAAAATAGGAGTAATGTAAAACACAATAGTATGTGAGAAAAAAAATGAAACATAACATTAACAGCATAAAATTAGGTCACTTCTGCACAGATCTGTCATACCACTTTTCATGCCTAGAAAGAAATCCATCTATGGATATCTAAGGATATCCAAACCAATAACAAACTTGACATAGAAGAACTTTTATATGAAACACTCACAAATGCAAAAAGTCTTTTGCAAGACAAATATTTTGCATTTTGGCTGTGCATGCAGAATTTCTCTGCAGAGACAAGGCAAATATCTAGGTATTCTGAAAATTACAAACAAAACTGAAACATCAAAGACAGAAACTAAAAAACTTTGAGAATTATCTCTCAACCATGGTGAAGAATGGAAGACATTAAAGTTGAGTAACAAAATACATAGAACAAAGTTCTTAAACACATTTTTGGATAATCAAGTTGTACATAAATATTTTCTTTCTTTTTTTAAGGGCAGTAATAGTGATAAGAGTAGACCCCACTAATAAATGAGTGGGCATTCCTCAAATATACACCATTTATTCTAGACTATAGGAGGACATACAGGATATCAGGAAGAACTTAGCTGTTGTAGAATTCAGATCTTTTGAATGCTTCAGATTTCACAGCACTAGTATTAAACTGACTTTGAAAACCCACTACAGTATTTGTCCCATTGTTTCTCAGGAAAATGTATCTGTGCTCCATTTTCTATATTAAATTGGAATTTTAGCACATTACTTTGACCTGAAGAAGCCAAATCCATTTAGAGAAGATATGCACGTTTGTCAAAAAAGCAAACATATATGCAGGAACATATATGTATTTTTAATTGCAAAACATTTCAGCAGAAGAGTAATTTCTGTGCTGCAAAATATTTTAAAAGAAGATTTTACTAAGTGATATGGCCAGATGCGTTTCCACATGACAGAACAGTAGCAAAACTGCACAGAAACTTTCTAACTGCACCAAAGCAGTACGTACCGTTAACCACAATGGGAGAGAAAGGAAGGGAGTTACCCTATGTAACCCGAATAGAAACCAAGCAGCAAACAGTACTCAACTCTTTCAGAATTAAATTGTTACGGAGAAAGGAACTAACATCTTCAGAATAACAAAATATGTGTTAAAAAAAGAAACCTTCTTCACTCAAACATACAGCTTCTTGAACAGTTCCACCATTGCAGTCAGAGCAGTTCCAGCTCAGTGTACCTTAGCTCATACCAAATTTACATTAGCTTTGCCAACAGGAACATTGACGTCTCACTGTGCTGCTGCAACAAAACATTCTCAGCTCTAGTATCACTAGAAAAGTAAACAAATAAGGAATACAAAACCTTAAAAAGCTGGCTTGCGGCGATTCTTTGAACTGATGCCTACTCTCTAAAAAACCTTCTGCACTTTATTTCCTAATGTTGCTTTGTAAGTCATTCGCCTTCCAAAATATTTTGGAACACAGATATACCAAATCTTCTTGCCCCCCGCCATACTTCGTGCAGTACCAGAACTAATCATGAAGCTGTAATTACCACTCATTGAAACAAACTCCCACTATTTTAACAAAATATTTTTGATGTTAAAAAGAAGTTGAATATATGCTTGAAGAGAATCAAACCACACAGAGCAAAGAAATGAACTGAACACGGACAAAATCAATGAATGCTAACATAGATAGCCTGTACACATACATTGAATAGAAAAGGACTAGGTATAGATTATTATGTGATCATGAAAAACAATGGACAGAAGCATCAACCTAATTTTTAGCCATGCAACTGAAAAATAAGCTAAGCTGCAAGGTCCAGAGAAATTAAATTTCTTCTGTTACAAACTGCTCAGTAAGACTCATTTGTGCATGACACACTGCAACCAGTATTGACCAAGAATGATAAACTGACCCAAATTCATACTGCAATGCTGTGTGGAAAAAGTAAAACTGAACTGCAATATACACCAAGTATATCAACTTCTGAAGCACAGTCAAAGAAAAAAAAAAAACAAACAACCCAAAAAAACCAAAACAAAAAAAAGAGGATCACTGGTGCATTATACTGCAAGTCCAACACAAGAAAGTCTGCTCTATTTTGCCCCAAATATTTGGCCAGTTACTTATGAAGTGCCCATTAGGAATTTCACTTTACAAAAAGAGACCACATGCTAGAATGCAATTGAATCACCATCCTATGGAAGTCAATAAACACTACATATAATTTATTAATGATACACAAGAATCAAGTGCTTAGGAGTATCAACTAAATCAACATGCTCTCTCTTTTGTCTGAGCTGATTGTTCTTCCATTTACAGCAAATGCACAGAAAAAGTCTGTATGTCCCAATAATGTAAAGAGAATGCATGACCTACATCATTTAGAGATAAATTAGCCATTTCTGGTAAAAGTTATGGGAGGAGGCCAATTTGTTTGTCATATTATTCCCTAATTGCAAAATCCTTTTCCATTTCTGAGGCAGTTTAAAAGAAGTATCAAATCAAATTATAATAGTTGTGGTTTGTAAGTGTCTTAATATTGATTTCAGAGCTTCTATTCTGGATCTCATTCTAAGATACTTCAGATAAAATTCTTCCAGAAAGACCAACAGCTTACTTTCCAGTAGAGCAGCAACAAAGCCATTAGGTTAATCTGCTGTATGGTTGACCTATGTGGTTCAGATGAATTACCACTTTTGCTTCTTTCAGATGTAATTGCTGGCTAGAACAATGTCCAACTTGAAGCGACTCATCTTTTACAAAGAGAAGGGTGGATGCAGCCATACACCATTACAGTGAAGAAACACTGCAATTACATTTTCAGGTACATGAGAACCTTACATTCTCCTCCCCAAATGACTTCTTAGCGTTAGAATTTCAGCATTTACCTCTTTACATGTTTTTGCTTCTTACAAAGATACATACTAAATTCAGTTAGGTCATTGCATTAGAATATGGTATGGGAAGGATGTTTAGAGGTTTTCATTTTTCAACTTTTTTTTTTAAACCTCAGAAATATTTGAAAAACTTATGTAAAGCAAGGTGGTTGGCTTATTCATCAGTAAAAACACAACTAGTTGCAAAAAAAGAAACTGCTGTGGCAAAACAAAGCAATCTGGTATAGAAACAGATTTAGGCAAATAAGAATATTTTCCAAGTCATCAGATGGACTTCCCACAGCCACAGTGATCCTCCTTACAGACAGGATTTGTAGCATGACTGTCTCATTTCACTGAGCACAATGCTCACTGAACATTATTAGTCAGTCTTCCTGAAAATAGTGAGAAGCATCATACTGTCTTTGGCTAATAAATGTACACAGACTATATGCAGTAAGACACAGTAGCTACTACACTGACACTGAGATTCTGCCGTTGAGTTGTCAGGGACCTCCGTGTTTCAGCTTTCCTGCCTGTAAAGGGCAAGCAACGTATCTCTGTGGTTGAGAAGCACACAGCTATGTAGCACGATTGCTACAACATCATTCTTGCAAAACTGATTCCACAAACCAGATTGTCAGATACCAGCTGAGAAATTCATACTAGACCACACCCAGATAAGCTCTGAAAGCATAAAACTGCAACAAGAAGACAACCTACAGCATGCCTTTAACTGTATAAATCAAACAACCGGTTCAATGAAAAATGCAAAAGAATTGATGCAGAAGCTCTACATCATCTACACTGACATGCACGAGAATAATCCAGGCACATACCCTGTCTTATAATACATCTTTCCCACAGCAGAGGAAGTTGCAGGCAAGTTTCCTAACAGATTTTAAACTCACATGAATTCAAATCTTCTCCTACTTACAGCCACATTTTCCTTCAAACCACTCGATGATAAGGATTAAAACCTTTCACTGAAAAAGCAAAACATTCCTGTTTAACTATGGCCTTATGCTACAAAGACATTTGTAATCACTGCCCACTAGGTAACAAATTGATGGTATGCCCTTACTGTGCCCCTTCCTGACACAAAACACTGCGGAACTGATACCTCAGGTCTTCAGATCAGAATGGTAACACTAAAGTACCACTAACTTCAGGCGAGGAGGCAAGGTCACACATACCATCACTTGAGGAAGGCTGTCATGCTTCCAGTTCCAGAGACAGCTCATACAGTAGTGCTTTGTGGGGTCTCTGCAACCTTCTCCATTGCACAGGCCAGATATCTTTTTTGACATCACAGTTCCTTGAAAAACAAGCCTGCTCACGGCTTAACAAATAGGTTTAACAGAGTGGCATCTCTTTCATATGGGGAAAGATTTTTTCCAGAAGTATAATACATATCATCTGGCTGGCTCTCGGCAAGTTTACCAGAATCACATAGCTGAAAATTCAGGTTTCAGTGCAAGGTAGGCACCTAACTCTTCGGCGTTATAAAAGCCAAGGCACTTCTCAACACAAACAGAAGCAAAAATGCAAGCCGTTCAATAAACAAACACACAGAAGATACCTATAGATTACAGATCGTTACGGCCTTTTTAAGACAATATTCCTCACACTCCTGGATTCAGGTGCCTAGAGTTGGACTTCAGTAAGGTAATGCTTGAGTCCTCTTGCTCATCTGACTGTTGGAGCAGTAACACTGGAAGCAGTTAAAAACCCCAGGTATCTATGTGAACGTTTGTGCAGCTTATTATATGCACAATCATTTATTGTTCCCACAGCTATAAGCACTTGAACAACTGGTTCTTCACATCGGCTCTATATACAATTCCAGTAATCATGTGCACATTTAAGAACGTTAGTGCATACATGCTGAACAGCTTCTGCACCTCTTCAGAAAATAGGTATGAAAGTCTTGTATCAACTAAAGTAAATGTAACTAATCTGAACCAGAATTTATTACTCTAATCTTGTAGTCAAACAATGTAACATCTGTGTATACATTTCATTTTGACATGTCTGTAACAACAACTTAATGAACAGGGTTTACTAGAGGGGAAAAAAAAAAACAACAACCCACAACAGTAAGAAAACTCCAATTTTACAGATGACTCCTTGACAAACAAGGATTTTTTAATCATGATGGTACATCATGACTGCAACAGACAGAAAAGAAGTAAAATCCCTTTAAATAGATTGTGAAACCTCTAGTTATAATTTCCACGTTTGAAATAAGCACAGCAGCAGTGTGTATCAATAACTAGACCTCTCATGTTGTGTTTATTTAGTAAATGTAATTATTTAGATTCCAACATGCCCATGCATTCTTCTTACAGTTCATTAAATAAAGGACAAAAAGGCAGACATTGTGCATAATTCTGTACAAACACAGGAAGACATGCTTCCTGCCACAATGAGTTTACAGCAATTTAAAGCACAATGCATTAAGGGAGTGCAATAGAACATAGAAGGCAAATAAAGGAAGAACAGACAAAAATAACAGCAACTGCAAAAACTCACGGCACTCTCACATTAAAATTCGTATTTGCTGCCAGTGAATGAACTTTCTGGGTATGAGTGTGCCTAGGTTTCCCACTTGTCCATACTCTTTAAACAATTAAAGATTTTAGTTCAGTTCGATAGCCATAGTGCACTGATCTGAGCAACCTCCTTAGAATTTTCTTCCTAGTTACAAATACACACATTATAGGATATCTGCCTATGTATCACCACCAATACCATTCTGAATTATTACCTTATACTGCAAGCAAAGTAGGATATATTTCACTTGCAGAATTATTCCAGTTGGTTTTAAACCTAGACAGATAAAGCACACAATTTGAGCGGGCTGCTTATTTTTTTGTGAAGAGTGCCAAACCAATACAATTTCAATTCTGAAACAATTACCTTTCAGGATTTGCTTAAGCCAAACCGTGATCACATTCTGTTACTGAAAGGTTCCGGCTAACTCCACCTTAGGTTGCACCTACCAATTATCAAATCTGCAGGAGCTTGCTGATCCATCTGAAAACTAATTTGGGGAAAAAACCCCAACCCCAAAACACCCAACAACATAGAAAAAAACCCACCACAACAACCCACACACCCTAGATTGGTTCATAGATCCAGCTGGAAACTGTCTTACCCATTCTGCAAACACAGGCTAGAACCAATACAACCAACAGCTTGGGGGAGAGTTTGCTTGAGGCATGATCTTAATTTAGCCTAAACCAATCATGACATAGGGCATATTATATGCCTAACAGCAGACCCACTTCTCATTCACAAACTGTTCCTGCCAGAGCAGTACAAATGAATTTTAAAGTGGATGCAAATGGACCAGGTATGTTTAAAATGTACTCTTGGCATGGATCCTCAATTGGAGTAAACTGCCATTGACTTCAAAGGAACTACAGATCTACCCTTTGGAAGTAGTTTTGGAGACTATTACTTTAGGCAATGAAAAAAGGAAGGCTCCTAAGCAGTTTAAAACATACAGTGATTAACTTCTCTCCTTCAAAACATCACAGACTATGCGTGGGATGCTGAAATGAATTTGGGGCTTACATATACTCAAAGGATTTATTGAGAGTGATTGAAATAGCTACAAAAAAATCCCAGAAGATACAAATATAAATAAAGAGAAAAGTGAATATAAAATAAAAATACATTTTTGTGAACTTTCAGATTTTTTTCAGAATAACCTAGTTTATTATTTGCCCCCATTTATGGGATAAATTCTTCAATGTCTTTCAAGAGATATTAATTTCAAAGATATTTCTGCTAGGAAAAAAATGTGTTAATCCCTCTGCTCTTATACAAAACTAGAAATCATATTGCTATACATTATTCTTCTAAATATAAAAATCCCTGTATGTGAAAATCTGAGTAGGGAGATCATGAAATTGCAAGCTTTTGCACCGTCTATCTCACAGTTCATACATCACTATCACTTAACAATTGCCTATTTTTCTATCTTAGTTGCTGCACTACAGAGCGCTACAGTGCTCAGAAGATCAGCTTTGAGTTTGCTTTATAATCTCTTGTTTTTCTACTGAGTCACTTGTGCTTGTTCCACCATAGGGTTCACCTTAAGAGGAAGTTTTTCGGTTTTCTTTCTCACATACAGATTTCCCTCAAGAAGTAATGTATGCACAAGAGGAAAGAGCTGGATTGGCACAGAAGGCCACTTATCCCAGGAAACTGGGACAGGGGATCCCAGAACACTTTGCACTACATTTTTCACCCAGAGGCAAATCCCTCCATGGACAGGTGAGCTCTCAGCACGAGCAGGTCAACTGGAAAAGTGGACAAGGAAAGACAAAACTCCCAATATAGCTCCTGACTCTTTAATCTTTCATCCATACAGTACTTTGTGTTATCACAATATTTTCTAGTAGAAGGTAGATACAAGAGTCACATATTATGAGCCATCACTGACACCCACATGGGCAAAGAACTGGCATTTGATTATTTACAAAGTCGCATTAAAAGAAGATAAGGAATCCTCATAGCTTTCCTTCTTTACATAAAGAAGTGTTATAGCTGCTACAGAGATATTAGAAGTTGTTATTGGAAAGAAACAGGCTTCTATTAAAATAATATGTTTTATGAAAGGTTTGAAAACTCTTCTTAGATAATAGCATCATAAGACAAAATTTAAAGTTTTGAGACTGGGGGGAAGCCAGGGTTTGATCTGTCCTGAAAAACGGGCTAGTAAACTCTTATAAACCGATGTTATCATCATGCAAATTGAATTAAAAGATTCACACCTCTGATGAAATAAATTAACAGTAAGACTATTAGTGAGAAGGTAGAAGGTAGTTAATCTAGAAAGAGACAGCAATACCACTTTGTTTTTATTCTGTAGAAGAAAGTAGCAGTAAAAAAGATGCATTTTGTCTAAGCACACTAGTTAGTCCTGGCTCTCTAGTTAAATAGATCAAATCTATTTTCTACATATCAAATCAGACTTCATCAGTAGACAGACACAGCCCTAGCTGATCAAGGTGTGCTAATTTTGCACACCTACAAATGCAAAACCCAAATGATGTTCACATCCTAACAATATTCACATACAGAAGTATTAGAGTACCTAAAATTAGAGGAAAATTATGAGTACAAATCTGGGATCATAATTTTGACCATTAAGTCTGGTTTATGCGCTCAGGTATGATTTGTTTAAACTTGGTGTTATTTACCAGGCATTTCTGAATTCTCGTTAAGCCTCTGCCATACCCTTTCACCAGATGAGGACAAGTACACAACATCTTTAATTCAGTTTCTATATTTGCAAAATGAAGATTATATATCTCTAGGGTTAAAAGACTTCATAAGAGACTTTCAAGAGTACAATCTTTTTCTACTCATCTTCATCATGAAGGAATCTCAAGTTAGACTGAGACTGACCTATGCAAGCCATAATTAAGCCTACACTGATTTCTTTCAACGTGCCACTGAAAACTATAAAATAATAGCACAGTAGTTTACATCTTACTTCTTTTGCTTTTACAACTGAAATATTTATCCAGGTCAACACCTTCTGTTATCCAATCTTTAACACACAGAGGAACTGGAAAAAGGATTACTGACGTGGCTCAAGCCTATACATGAAAGAAGTTAAGCTGTTATTTTATGCTAGTTTAGGATTTCACCTTCTTCCATGAGAAACAGTAATTCCGCACTTTTCCATGCTATCCCACCTCTCCATACACTATACAGTGAGATAATAGGAATGTGGGAAGGAAAAGGTCAATTGAAAGTCTGCTCTTCTGTCCCAATTGTGAGGCTCTTTTAGCAAATAATGTATTTTAGTAAAACATCTACCTCATGCACTAACTTTGCAAATTCCATTCCCTTGGAGCCTACTGGGCACATAAGAATAGAGTTGGGACAGGGATTTTATAGAATGATCCTGACAGATGGAGTAAACCAGACATTCCCAGACCAGCCAGAGCATGCAACAGACAGAAAGTATTTTCATTTCAAGAAGCATTTTGAAAAACGTGATGTAAAAAATACCCCATGCACAGGAACTCAGACCTGAAAAGGTGAAAGACCTTCTACCAGTTGAACAACGGAGTTTTAAGTTTCAAAGCCAGAAATCAAATTTTTGTGCATGCTTACACAAAAGAGTCCAGGCCAATTGAAGGCACAAAAGAGTAAGAGCTTATTAGCATTACTTTTACAAGTTTCACACCAGGTAGAACTGATCTTCTTCACATCAGCTGCTGTCAGACTTTCATTTAGTCCATTAAAATATCTTGTTTGGTCAGTTCTACCACTATAATTTATTTTAAACATAGTGAAACCTTAACTAAAGAGGCAACCTGACATTAAGCAGCCACTTAAAAGCCCTTACAGATTACCACTCCACTCTTTGTGGTGAGGGTTTGGGCACAGTAAAGTTTTGAACCAGATTCCACTTTCCCTTCATTTCTCAGATCACTTCAATGCAAACTCCAAATTCAGGCAGCACCACCACAGACATGTTACCGTCAGTGAAACCAGCCAAAACATGTCCTCTAGTTTGAGGTGGTCTTTTCAGCTACGGTTGGGAAATGGCCCAAAATTGCGATCACTGTTCTGGTTTTTAAACCCCACTTCAAAGTTAAAAAGTTGATTTTCCTCTCTTGCTGCTTAAGGCAAATTTAACTGGATACACATATGGCGTAAGTGCCAAACCCATTTAGAGTTGAAGGAACTTGCAAAACATACAGGGGCAGATTCTGTTGTTCTTACTCACTTTAAACAGCTCCAGCTAAACTAATGGGACTTCTCAACATAATTAAGTAGGATCCAATCCAAAAAGAATATGCACATTTCATAGTTGAAAAACATACTCTGCACTCAGTACAATGGTAATCTGGGGGGGTTTTCAAGTGGCCATTTAATGGACAGTTATACACATGAAAAAGCAGTCGGACAATCTTATTTCAGGACTTCTTTTTAAACAGCAACCATGTGCTAACTAAATTTCATTATCTATCCAAAATGTTTTTTAGCTGGGGGAGGAATCTTCAAGTCAAGATGTTCTGGGGAATCAAACTGCAATTCCTAATCTACTGGAAAATAGCACACTTTAATATTAGGTTAACGCAAAATATTCGACCGCAAAATACAGGTAGCGTTCACCAGCTAGGTTTTTCACAGGCAGGAATTTCAGGAAGATAAGAGTGCAAGGTTCTTCCAGAGATTTATGTCACTTCGTCCTTTATATCCACACGCATACATATTTATAAATAAACTCAGAACTACAGATTAACGATCTTCTTAAAACATCCGGTAAAAACACCATTTGACTCCAGAGCCCGAAGGGGGCAGGAGGAAAAGGGCTTTCTTCAGAAGCAAGCTACAAGCCAGCGAACTCCAGCCTCACGCCGCGGGAGGAGCGGGGCAGGTGCCTGAGGGCACTGCCCGGGACTCACCGCCCGCCCCGCCGCGCCGCGCCGCGCCGCCGAGGGCGAGGGCTCCCGCCGCCACCCCTGCGGGGGTCCGCCGCTCCGCCCGGACCCCTGCCCGCCCGCCTCTCCTCCCTCCCCACCCGCTCCTCCTCCATCGCTTCCTCTCCCCCCTCCCCGCTGGCCCCTTCTCCCCTCACCTCAGACCCTCTTCCTCCCCCTCGGTACGTCCCCGGCCCGCCCCGCCTCGCCCTCTCGCTTCTCCTCCCCCCTCGGCTCTCACCCTCCCGGGCTTTCAGCAGCACCGTGTTGGCCACGATGTTCTCGATTTCCATGGTCGGGGGCTCCTTCCCCTCAGGGCAGCCGGAGTGGAGGCCGCCCCTACTGCCTCCTTCGCCCCCTCCTCCAGCCCCGCCACCGCCGCGACGCCAAGCCTCCGCTCATCCGGCCCGCGGGACCTCAGCGCTGCGCTCGCCTCTTCCCCATCACCCGCTGCTCGCCCCGGCACCGGCCTCCCCCTCCCCGAGGGCGGAGGCAGGGAGCAGGCAGCAACCGCCCGCCCCGACCATGGCTCTACCGCCCGCCTCCGCCCGCCTCAGCCAGCTCCGCCTCGGCGCTCCCGTGCCACCCCTCCGCCTCCCCGAGACTACAACTCCCAGCAGCCTTCGCGTCGTAGCTCCCGCGTCTGCCCGGCGCCCGCGCGCTCTGCATGCTGGGATATGTAGTGCGTTAAACCTTCCCCGGCCGCCCCCGGCTCGTCCCAAAGCGGGAGGGGAGCCGGGCGGCAAATCTCGCGATAGCTGGGGGAAACTCTCGCGAGAGGTGCGAGGCTGCCGGTCCGCGTGCGGTGCCGGCGGGGCCCGCCGTTACCGCTCCGCTCCCTCCTCTGCTCCGCTCGCGCCCGCCGGCTCTCACGGGGCTGGGGGGCAGCGTCGGCGGGCGGTGGTCAGGCCCGAGGGGTAGTGCGGGGGGTACCCCTCCCCGGGCGCCATTTTGTTTGGCCTGTTTGCACCTCCAGCCCGGGCCCCCACGCGCTGAGGGAGTACTGAGCCTCTTGCTCCCCACACGCATCCACGCAGGCAGCCCAACCAAAAATGGGGAAGGCAGCTAAGCGGAAGCGAAAGGTCTCGGCGCCCTCTGCAGCCAAGGGTCCCGGGAAGTCAGCTATGGCCATGGTCAAGAGCAACCCCTTTGAGGTGAAGGTCAACAGGCAGAAGTTTAACATCTTGGGGCGGAAGACCAAGAACGATGTGGGGCTGCCTGGTGTCTCACGGTCCAAGGCCATCAAGAAGGTAAGGGGATGTCAAAAGTTGGGAGGAAGGATGGCATCTGTAGCTGTTGCTGCGGTGGAGAGGTGATAAGCCTGAAGGCATCTCAGGTGAGGTAAGAGGCTACCTCCGTTGTGCACAGGAGGAGCGGCTGGTCCCCTCGCATTGCTCAGGTGCTGATGGAGAGCCTGCTGAAAACATCTCCCTCCAGTGCACTCTGCAGCGTTCAGCAGTGCAAGTCTTCATTATTGCGTGTGTGGGAATGATTCTCTTTTCAAATGACCCAGGTCCGGAATACATGTTGTCGGCAAGCAAATCCTGGACCAGAGTGCAGGTGGTTGTCAGCGTACATTATGTTGGTCAGTTTTGGTTGCTGGAGGATGTTAAGCTTCTTGATAATGGTGCAACATTGCTTTAATAGTGAAAGCTTCAAAGGGCACTAAGGTCTGAATGCAGTGAGAAATGTGTAGATACAAAGAAATGACCAATTATTTGGAAGACATGCAGATGACTTTTTGCTCACTGGTTAAATAGTTGTGTTGTAGAAGTACGCTGGGATGCAAAATAATGATCTGTCCTCATTGCTCTCATAGGACTGACCATACAACTTAAGAACAGTAAATCTTCTATCTTCCACCCTTAATTACCTCTTTGTCCTTCTCTACTGACATCGCTAGCTACCTGACCAAAATCCCTAATGCATAAGGGAGAACGTTGTGTCGTACTATGCATCTGGGATTCCAGCAACCTACCCTATCCTTGAGTGAAGCACTGGAATTTTTTATGATCTGTCCCTTCAAACAAACCAGGAAAGAAGTTAAAACATCTGTAGATTCTGCTAAAGCTTAAAAAAACATAATTTGAAAGTTTGCCCCTGAGATTCTCTCTGACATGTTACATACAATCTGCTGTCAAACAGAATTTGAAGCACTTATTGAAGAGAGAAGTTCTTTTTAAAAATAGTGCAGCAAAAGGAAATGGATAGTTTATCATTTTGCATGCATTGTGAGAGGTCATGCATTAAATAATTTTTTATCAGGGAGAAAGGACATCAAATAATTGATAAACAAAAGTGCTTTTCTGTATCCAAGGTATTAAGAGATATTAAAGTTAATGAACAGTGTTCAAGCTGTGTGATAATTTATATATTCTGTGCAAGAAGTAAATACAAGGTAGAACTGGTGGAGGAGTAGATGAACCCAGAGTTCTGGTGTCAGTTACAGCAGCGTCTGAAAGTTGTGAATGCTCAGTGAGGCTGCAGAGGCTGTTGTAGGAAACAGCCTTTTCCTTCAGTGCAGCAGTTTGTGAGTTCATGGTAATATGAATAGCAACAGTACCTTTCCGTAAGATTCAGTTAACGTGTTTTAAATAAACATGGGGTTTTTTCCAGTCTAAACATGGCCAGCATTTTCTTCCTTTAGAAACTATATAATACCTTCAGCATTAAATTATAAATCAACTTTCAGTCTTCATTACTATTTGTCCAGATTTTAGAAAACTTTATGAATGTTTAATATCACATTTTAAGGTCTTTGGGTTTTATTTAATAGTAAGGTAGATCAAATGCTTGTCATGAATTAGATCACTGGCATTGAAAAATAAACCTGTCTCTTTACCTGTACCATAAGTACAGCACATACTACCTCATATAGGTCTGCTAAACTTCCTTTTACTGCTTTGATGCATAACCTCCCTGTGCTCAACACTGAAGTAGAGAGCTAAATGTATGTACCCACTAGGGCTTTTTTTATGTCTAAGATGATAAGACCAAAAGAGGTTCACCTGACACCGGGGCTTTTTTGCTTTCTTTAATATGTTTTTCTTGTATACTAAGCTTCAGACAAATCAGAATTCTTCAGTGGCAATGCAGAGTTTTTATATGTGATAAAATAAAGGTGAGATACAGTGTACCATGTTTTATCTTCATATGGGCAGCTTGTAAGAGAACTCAGTGACTCTGAATATATTTTATGAGCTTCCCGTCTCTTTTCTTGTTAATTTTCCCTTCTCTTTCATTGCATTCTGATAAATTAGATTATGTTGCCAGGATACCATGAAGCCTTTTTGCCTTGGCTTTGAAAGGAGTTACTCTATTTTTTAAGTCTTATCTCCTTTTATTTTTTCCTTCTAGCGTACCCAAACATTACTGAAAGAATATAAAGAAAGAGAAAAGTCAAATGTGTTTAAAGATAAACGTTTTGGTGAATATAACACCAAAATAAGTCCAGAGGAAAAGATGATCAGACGATTCACTTTGGAAAGACAGGTAAAGTACAGGAATTTAAAAAAAAAACCCAAAACAAAACAAAACAAAAAAACCCTCCACACAAGAAACACTTGACTTTTTAGGTTGGGAGTGTCCCCCTTAACGGAAGGTTTCTCAGGGTAATGCTTTTTTTTTTTATTTTATATGTATAGAACTTTTATGAAAAAGCAGTTTTTTGTGGGAATCCAGAATTTTTCACGTAAACTTTCTGGTTTTGCCAGACAACTTTTTGAAGCAGAAATTTTTTGAGCACTTTTGAGCACTGATGTGCAAGAAAGCCAGTTTTAAGCACACTCATTGATTGATTGGTTTTCTTTGACTGCTTTGACTACTATGATTTTGGAATTGAATTAGAAAAAGGCAACCACCATCAAGTACATTTTGAGATTCCAGTACAGCTGTTGAACAGCAGATATTTCTGACTAGAACTACTCTTAACTTGTTGTCATTCTGTAATGTGAATTGTATGTGCAGTACTGTTTTCTCTGCCTGATCATGCTCAGTCTCCAGAATTGAGTAATGTAATACCGTATTCTACTGAGAATTTGTATAGGTTATAGTCTGTTTCATTAGGCCTGAAATGTAATAATTAAGAATTGGTGTTGCTGATATACAGATAAAACTTAAACTTCCTTAGGTTTTCTGAGTTACTCCATTTCTACATTAGTATAAGAATAAGTGACACATCATACTCCCTCACTTAAGGTTTAACATATTTGAATAAAAGTATTGGTCTGGTAGTGCTCTTATTCCAGTGTTCTGTTCCAGCAGAACACTGGAATAAGAATCTTCTCAACTAGCATTAAAAATACAGGCTTTATCAATTTGTGGCCTGGGAACTAAAAATCTTGTGTTATTTAATTGGTTTGTTTTACTATTCTTAGCAAAATTATGGAAAGAAGAATATCTATAATCTTAACGAAGATGAGGAATTGACTCATTATGGCCAATCTTTGGCAGAAATTGAAAAACTAAATGATATAATTGATAGTGACAGTGACACAGAAGAAAGAGGAACACTGTCAGGTAAGACATGTCAGCTAGTGTCCCACTGCTGGTTTTATTGTTGGTACATGTACATCATTTGTTCAGTATTGTCTTTCAATGAGAAAATATTATGTAATTGGTTAAGATGTTTAAGCCAGGTTTGATTACTTCTTAACCACACACAGAACAGCTCTCTGGATTTTAGCAGATGTAAAAGTTGGAAGTACCTACCTGACAAGCTTATTTACTCTGTGGGCTTTTCGGCATACATAGGTACCTGTATTTTGAGCCCTTTGGACAGAATCTGAAGTGTGAGTTTTCTGGTTGCTTTCTTGCACCTCTGCACCTAAATACTAGTTAAAATATTGAAAAAACATGTTCCTACCTTGTACAAAATGTTTGTCAGTGTAAATTATGTGTCTAGCATCAATCTCTTTTGGTATGGCCATTCCCATAGGGACGGGAATAGTACATGATTGATTCAATAGTTTTAATTGCTCCCATTCTCAAAGAATAGAGAGATGCTGTCCCAGCAGCAGCAGCACTCATGTATGCATTTGAAAAGGATTCACAATCTACTGTTTTTTTTCTAGCTGAATTAACTGCTGCTCACTTTGGAGGGGGTGGAGGCCTCCTTCGTAAAAAAGCGTCAAGTGGGCAACAAGATGAAGAGGATGAAAAACCTAAATCTAGGAAGGAACTCATAGAAGAGATGATAGCCAAATCTAAACAAGAAAAGGTGAGTTTTTAGCCCTGAAGTGTAAATGAGCATGATTAAGAAGCTGTCACAATTTCTGTCTTTGCAGAATAAAATAGTAGTGGCATAGAAGACAGGAGATAGCTGTCTAGGAGAAGAGTCCAAGCTCCTTGAATAAAGGCCATCTGACTTTGTAGGCATTTTAGGATATGCATTGAATATCTGCTATTCTTTTGTATCCCCAAATCTCCCCTTCTGTTGACTCCTAACTTGTTTTCTGTATACAACCTTTGTGCCATTCAGTGTAACTCTATACTGCTTCTTCCACAAAGAATGTTTACACCTTTAAAATGTTAAATATTTAAAATTACTCGTTTGCTAAAGACAGCATTTGATTTTGCACTGTAAATGCTATGTCATGTTCATCTGAACATAACTGCTACATTTGGTTTTATTTTGTTTTTTCTAGCAAGAGAGGCAAACTCGGAGAGAAAGTGCATTAGAACTCACAGAAAAGCTTGACAATGACTGGAAGGAAATCCAAACCCTTATTGTCCGCAAAACCCCAAAGTCAGAGAGAAAAGACAAAGAAGTAGAAAAACCCAAGGTAAGATTTTGGCTTTTACTTTCTTTTGTTCTAATAACTTGTGGTTTTTGACTCATAGTGGCTGAACTATAAGGCAAAGTTCATCACTTTGTAAAATAAAATGTTGCCTGTTATTCACATTAAAGGAATGCTACAGTTTTCGGACAGTTTGGTTAGTTGGAGGAATATAGGGGTTTATATAATTTATCTGATTTTAATTATCAAATCTGAGAGAGGTTGTGGGTTGAACAACACTGTTGGCTACAGCTTATTTTTACGATAAATATGTTTTCTTGAAGAATTAAAATTGTTGAGAACATTGACTTAGTTTGAATGCCTTTGCAGCGTTCCTTGGATAAAACAGCTTTTATTTGACAACAAACGTTTCCTTGTTGTAAATTGGGTACTGTCCCTGTAAAAAGGGAATGAAAATATTTAACTTTTGAATACATATCTTATGGTCTCAAAGCTTTTTCTGTCATTCGTATTTTATACTAAGGGAAATAACCTTTTAAATCTAAGAATAGATAGTGTAATGCTTTGCGCTATTTTCTTGTAGAAATTTTGTGTCATATTGCAGAACATTTGTGAATTTCCATTTATTCCTTGGCAGTAGAATTCAGTTTTTGAAAGATCAAACTAATGAACTGATCTTATGTTAAAACTGATCACAAATAACAAACAGAAGGTACTGGATCAAAAGTTTGTATTTTGATGTATTGATTTTTGGTTTTAAGATGTTTCATAATATGCTGAATAGTATGTTGGTAATGTGGTATCTTAGACAAAAATTTTGTCATCATAATTTGCTGAAAAGAAAGATTAGATTCCCTTGCTTTATGTGTGTGGGTCCAATTTAAGAATTACCAAGGATGCAAAGTGTGAATTAGTAATGCTCTATAACATTATTGTTGAATTGGAGAAAATTATCTAGTCATGTAAGAACAAAAATTCCTAGAACTGCATTTTAGAGAAGCTGTATGGTTTAGTGACTTAAGCAGGTATCAAGAAGACTCTATTCACAAGTCCACTGTAATCTCTGGTGGTGGCTGTTTTCCCCAAGTATGCTGCTTAAACTCACTGAATATCAGCATCCCTTTTTGTTTTTGTTAAGATAGACATCTGTGGAACTAAGATAACAAAGGCTTAGCTCATGTCTGACAGTATGAAGTAAAATGTAAACTATAAATTTATTAATTCTAGCTGCTTTTGAGAAAATAGTATTTTATTAATAAACAATTTTTGAAGTTTTTGAACTAATAAGTAAACCAGTTTTTATTTGAGATACTATTTGTAAGTTTTTTTCGGTTATAACTTAAATGGCAGGGGGGATTCCAGGAGAATTTCTATTCAAGTGTTCATTCTATTCCTTGTCTTAATACTGAGTTGAATGTTCTTGCAGCTTTCTTTGGAAACGGTCTTTTCCTTGTATCTTAACAGTCTTATTTCTTAGCTGTTAGTCTGGCAGAGGGGTGGCTGCAAAGCTGAATAATAAAACTTAAGATAATAAACAATTACATAAATATTTCTTTAGCCTGATGAATATGATATGATTGTTCGAGAACTTGGATTTGAGATGAAAGCAAAACCTTCAGAAAGGATGAAGACAGAAGAAGAATTGGCAAAAGAGGAGCAAGCACGACTCCAGAAGCTGGAGGTACACCATTTATGGTTTTAGATTGTTTTGTGGCCTGTCTTTTGGGAGTGACTGCTTATATTCATTGCTTGACCTTAGATTGAAAGTGGCTGTACTAAACTGCAGTTCATCAGAGGGTGAACTCGGGAAATCTGTTTGTGTTTTGTTTGTCATCTGATATTAAAACAAAAAAACATAGGCTTAGACATGACTAGTGAGGCTTATGAAATGAGTTGATCTTTCTTTAATAAAAATGTAACATTGTTTCGATTTGACTTTAAATGTTTTAAATTATTCAGAGTTGAGAGGTGCTTCTAATTCAGTAAGGGAGAGTATCATGCTGCACAGCAGTTGAATTAATACACTGGCGAGTCATCTGTTGTTTTCTTCTAGTGTTGGAAGAGTCTTCCAGTGGTAGCATGTATATACTTTGCTTTGCAGAGGCATAGGATTCTCTTGGGAAATGTTGCATGCTCTTTCTTACATGCTCTGTTGCATGCTCTGAGTCTTACAGAAGGAATGAATAATTTGGTAGATGTTTCTCTCTGACACTTTTAGGACCACAGGCATGCAGTACCTTCAGGTTACCTCAGAACAGCTCAGTAGCTAATAGCAGAACAGAACGAAGGATTCATTTTCTTTTCTGTTTTTGTCATCTTGTTTGATGCATAGTCTGTGTGGTTGCCCAGGTGAAAATCCTTTTGTAAATGACTGGTTCAGATGTTGCCTATTGAGTCTGTTTACAAATTTAGTGTATCTTAAAAATCTTGGGATATGATTGTGTTAACTACAGACTTGTTAACACGTATGGGAAACACAGATGAACACTGCAGAATCATAAAACACTTTAGAAGCTTACATTTTCTGGTAATGATGCATTGTCATAAGCAAAACAGATAAATTTTAAAATGAGAGAACATAATGCTTCTGGTAAACCTGGTTTTAAAGCCTTCCAAATAAGCTAATCTAATTGTGTATGTGCTCTTATCAGATTGCACTCCCCCAAAAAATAAGGCATCATCAGCTTTTGCCCATAATTTCTCAAGTTACTGTTTTTAATTTTCATCAACTTGTTGAGTAATCCCAGTTAACTTTTTTTTTCTTTGATTTTCTTAGCTGTAGTATTTGAGGGATCTTCCATTCTGGTGTAGTTACCTGATTGATGTAGATGGCTCACATCTGTGTGTGGTATTTCTTCTAAAACACAGGCAGATCGACTACGTCGAATGCGTGGAATAGATGAACAGGCGAATAAAAAGAAACCCAGCCATGTGTCAGCTGATGATCTAGCTGACGGCTTTATCCTGGATAATGATGACAGGCGTTTATTGTCTTACAAGGTAAGGTTTAAAATTTCAGAATTTTCAGAGTTCTGAAAAGAAGATGGAAAAAATCAGTTTGGAAGTGACCTCTGTGGAGACGTCTAGTCCAACCTCTGGCTCAAAGCAGGATCAACTATGAAATCATCAGTTTGCTCAGGACTTTATCTAGTCTGTTCTTGGAAAATCTCTTAAGAATGGAGGCTGCACATCTCTCTGGGCAGCCTGTTCCACTGACCGTCCTTACCTTGAAAAAGTTTCTCTTTATATCCAGTCTGAAGGTCTCTTGTTTCAACTTAGGCCTGTTGCTTCTTACTCTCCTGCTGTGGACTGTGGTGAAGGGTGTTGCTCTGCCTTCTCGATGATCTCCCTTGTAGGTGCTGGAAGGTGGTTATTTGGTCCAGGCTGAACAAGCCCAGGTCTGCCTCTCCTCATAGGGCAGGTGCCCCAGCCCCTCAGCAGTCTTGGTGGCTTTCTGCTGAACTTGCTGCAGTTTATAAATGTCTTTATTGTATTTGAAGGCCCAAAACTGGACACTGTATTCTGTGTAGTCTTAAACAGTTAATTGAGGGGAATAGTTGTTTCCCTCGATCTACTAACTCTTCTGCTATTATAGGAGCCTTCTATGCTGTTAGCCTACTGGGCTGAAGAGAGGGCTTTAGCCCTTCTGGTCATTTTTTTAAAATTTCTGCTTATTTGATACAACTTCCACCAAATTTCAGCCTGAGGATGAGTGGGTTTCTGAAAGAACCCTTCCCCTATGAAGTAGCTTTGGTTAACGTGGCAGAGCAATATAACCTTAAAGCTCATGTAGTGAGTCACCCTGACTGTGGTGCATGTGCGTGCATACTGATCCTCTCGTCCTCTTACATTTAAGTGGCAAGGAAATTTCTGTTGCCCTCGAAGAGGAGAATACAAATTGTGAATGTGAATTTAAACTGATGATTAATAAAATCAGCATGGGAACAAATACTTATCCGATACACTATTTTAATACATAGAAGGAATTTTTTTTTTTTTTTAACCAAGAATGCTTCTGTAAGTAATGTTGAATTTTTTTCATATCATCTGCTAGCAGTTTTTACTTTTGTGTTGATTCTTTTAGTCCTCATGTACTACCTCCTGTTCTTCCAGTTTCTTACAGCCCCTTGAAAATGCCCTGCTATTCTTATATCTGTATACATGTTCTCTCCTTAAAATTCCTTCTTGGCCGGCACTGCTGCCATTCACTGCTCGGTCAGGGTAGCAAGGCTCAGGTCCTGTTCATGTGTATTTAATGATACCTTTGCATGGTGATTCTGAGGTGCTGTCACTTTATCAGGGTTTTAACTGGCTTATTCTCTCTACTAACAGGATGGAAAAATTAATATTGAAACTGAAGAGGAGGAGGAGGAAAAAGACAAGGAGGAAGAGGAGGAAGGTGGGAAGGAAGATAATGAGAATGAAGAAGAAAGTGAGGAAGAATCTGCTGCTGATGATGAGGAGGATGGTGCTGCAGATAGCCACTCTGATCTTGAATCTGACCTTGAGAGTGAAGAAGAAGCTGCAGGGAATAAAGAACAGGAGAAACACAAGACAAACGAAAATGAATCACAGAATGTGGAGGAACTGGATCCAAAAATGGAAGCTGCCAAATCAGAGCTTCCCTATACATTTGCTGGTAAGCGAAGGACTGATCCAGAGATCCCTGTTGTCTTCAGGGGGTTTATAACCAGTCTCTGCCCTGTAGGACCTTACGTCTTCGTGTTCATCCATGAAGTTTTGTTTCATAGTTGTCTTCTACTATTCCAAGAGTAGCCAGTAACTGCTGTTCTTAGTGATCAGCCGTCATCACGCTATGAGCAGTGGGAACCAGATCCGTTTCTCCCCAGAGCTGTTTCTGCTTCTCCAAGCAGCCTTAGAATGGAAAGATAAATAAATACGGGGGAGAAAAATGGGAAGAAGATATGTACTGCTTTCTGAGGCCACCAACACATCCAATCCAAAGTGTTTTGCATAAGGGAAGCCAGAGTAGTATTGTATTATCTATAGTTAAATGAGAAAAGGTTACTTTCTCTAGTGTTTGGACTGACATTTTTGTCAGAGAAGATGCTTGGAGAGGCAGGATTCTGAGGTTTAATCCCTGTGATGTAACATTGCAGTACTGTAAAATAGAGACACTCAAAGCTTGACTCCTTTTGGGTCTGTGCCTAGGAGGAAGGAGAAGGCATGTTTCAAGTAGTACACAAAACATTAAGTACATAATGCATCTAACTATTGTCCTAGTATAGATTTCTCTAACAAAAGTATCTGCTGCAAGGTTAAACAACCTTTCAAACAACTTGCTTAACTGCTTGCATTTTTCCATAAAAAGGAGATAACTTATATTACACGAAGCCTTTAAAATTGCATTCAGGTTTTGCTTTAACCAGAATGCAGTCACATTAAAATAACTCAAAAAATGTAACCAGTTAGGATGTTTTCTAGTATGTGAACTTAACACAAAAGACTAAATATATGCCAGGTTGATGGAGTTTTTAAAATTATTTTCTATTAGTGGCAAGATTCTTACTGTTCTTAATATCCTTCATACAAAAGCTAGTTAGGTGTCAATTAAAACATAGCTAATTCTATTATGGTACATTTATGGCTGAACATGTGCTTAAGATTAATTCTCCTTTGTGTGTGTCAACATAGTTGTGCTCAGCTTAGGTAGCAACTACAGGATGAATTGAATGTTAATCATTGAAAAACATCTATGTTATTTTCTGACTTACGTTCATATATACAATGTTACATATGCTGATAGGTTTGTAGTGTTTAAAAGGTGATTATTTAAAAGCTGCATGGTATCTTTTTTCTGAATAATAACATTTTCAAATGGAAATTTGTTAGATGTTCACTTGAATTAAATATGTTAAGTTTGAGATTTTTTCTGGTCAATTTTTGTTTTTACTTTCTAGTTCCTGAGTCCTATGAGACATTTAAGTCTTTATTGGCTGGAAGAACAACAGAACAACAGCTTATTATACTGGAGAGAATTCAGAAATGCAATCATCCAAGCCTTGCAGTGGGAAACAAAGCAAAGTTGGAAGTACGGGGTTTTTGTTGTGTTGTGTTGTTTTGTTTTGTTTTAAGGTTTAAAATTAAATTTTAATTCCAAAGTAAGTTTTATTAAGTATTCAGGAAGTACTATAAAACATCCATGCTTCTATGTTGTGAAAAGCAGTAGAATCAACATACCACTCTTCATTTTCTAACTTCTGTATCACTGTTCTTTTGTGCTGTTTAAGAATATGTACAATTAAAAAGAAAAACAACCAAAACAAAAACCTAATAATTTTAACATATTATGCTTCTTGCAGAAATTGTTTGGCTTCCTTTTGGAGTATATCGGGGAGTTAGCAACTCTGGATTTACCAGAGCTCAGAACAATTGACAAACTGGTCCTGTAAGTAATAAATCCTATGGACTTCTGCTCCTTTATGATGTAAAGAGAAAAGCTGCCTAGGGTAAAGCATTTAGCATGGATTTCAAATAGTTCAGTAGGGATTGTAGGCAACTGGTAACTCTCCAGCTCTATAGTGTTTTAACTTTTTTTTCATGTATTGTTTGAGCTGCTAATTGTACCAAGACATTTTCAGAATCTCAGAATGTAATTTTTCATTTGCAAAATGCTTTTCATGGGTAGTGGATAAATGATGCCATGTATGCATGCAGACTTTGCTATATATGAAGTTAGACTGCTGATTAAGGATTTTAAGCTTTGCAATGATGGTGTGCAGTTACCTTTGCGATCTTTGTTTTTTCCATGGGTTTCCATTTTATGAATTCACTCATGGAACTACATGAAAATGGAGTTAAAGAGTGTTGTAGTAAGCTCATACAAAAGTTCCAAATGAACACTTTGCAAGAAGTTGCCAACTGGATGGCGTTGTCTTCAAATACCTAACAAGGCAGCTATAGCGACAAGGGAACCAAATCTGTCTCAGAGGTATAGAGCAAAGGAGGAGAATCAATGGACACAGGCTGCAACAAGGGAAATTCCAATTAGATGTAAGGAAAAAAGTCTTCACAGCGAAACTGCTGAAACTGCTGAACAGGTTTCCCAGAGAGGTTGTGGAATCTTCACCCTTGCAGATACACAAAACTCGACAAAGCCATGAGCAACCTGATCCAGCTTTGAAGTTAGCCATGCTTTGAGCAGGGGGTTGTGTCAGATGGTCTCCAAAGGTCCCTTCCAAACAAAATTAGTCTGTGATTCCTATCTTGACTTTGCAGGCTAGACAGCTTGCTTTCAGTGAGTTATTTGTATGTAGTTTTCAGCATATGTTTTTTATTTCAAGTAAGTACGTTTCAAAAAAATCTGTTATGTGCGGCTTCAGCGTTCATTGCTCTGTTGCATTCGTCAGCAAGAGCACTGACCTGTTCATACTGTCACACCTGCTGGGGCTTTCTAAAAAAGTGTAAACACATTTTGATTGTTTTCTAGAACTGGGATTTGTTAATATCACTACAGACGTTTTTAACTGAAAATACTGGCAAAACTCTGACCAAACAGATGCAGGTGCCTGACTGCATCTCCCTGTAGGCACTAACCATAGGCCAGGAGCTGACCTAGCTTTGTGGGTATTTTTTTTCTTGTTTTAAGTAATAACTTTGCTAACCACATTGCTGCCTCACGTGCTGTTTAACATTGCCTAAGAGTATTTAGAGTAGTGGGCTACCTAGTATGTGCCAGCATACCTCAGTGCAGTAAAATATAAAGTTAGGAGATTCAGAAGGATATGTTTTAACCATAGCAGATGATTTGGGAGTGTATTTTAAAGTTTTTAATGCTTTTTTATTTAAGATTTAGAAACCACCAAATCAAAGATCGTCTCACAAGGCCCAACGAAAAATACATGTCTCTGTAAACTAGAAGTATTACAATAATAATCTATATAGTGGGTAGCTATTTCTAAAAAATAGTAATTTTTTTTCAGGGAATTTGTTGTTGTTAATACGTAGATGGAACACAAGAAATCTTCCTACAGGTGCTTAAATATCAGTTTTTTATTAACATCAATGGTGTAACTTGATCATGACTTACATTTTTTGTTAATAGGCCATTGTACAATCTTTGCCAGATGTTTCCTGAGGCAGCCAGTGACAGTATTAAGTTTATCCTTCGAGATGCTGCACATGATATGGAAGAAGTAATTGAAGTCAAAGGCCGTGCAACATTTCCAGGTTTAGACACGGTAATGAATGCATACTGCTAGGAAAATCTCTTGTTCTTTCCATTAGGACAGAAATGCCAGTAGATGCGAGATGACATTAAATTTAATTTTATGTTTCAGAGTATGTAAGGAATTATTAGCATCTGTGACTTTTTAGGTTTCTCAATATTTTA
Organism: Pelecanus crispus; assembly: GCF_030463565.1. NCBI lineage: Eukaryota > Metazoa > Chordata > Aves > Pelecaniformes > Pelecanidae > Pelecanus > Pelecanus crispus. The sequence goes on from NC_134646.1 coordinate 76,908,143, forward strand.
AGTTGACTCTCTGGAGATAAGTTGTAACAAAAAAACCCCACAACAACAACAAAAAAATCCCGAGAAACAAACAACCCCAAACAAACAAACAACTACCTCCACACACTTTCTTCAGAATAGAAGTGGGACCCTGTAGTATTAATAAGGGGAAAATATCTTAAAATTGCCACTCCAGTTTTCACAGCAGAACATTCTGTTTTTTTCTTGATGAAATTTACATGGGTAGCTCTAGGAAGAAGTGGTACTGTCAGTTATGTCTCAGTTTCTTTAATTGTGTTAAGTGCCAATGTTTAAAAAAGTGCTCCATAGAAGTTTACTGTCTCCTAGGTTAACAGAAATAACAATGAAATATTATGGGTATAAAAATACAACATTTCTTAGTACTTTATATACGATAATTGCTAAATTAATGACTCAGAATTGACCTTTCCTTCTTATATTAGTAATATTTCAAAATTTCAGTGGCCATGCCAAATGTGAACAGGCTCCTTTTTCAGTGTCTTGGTAAATGGCTGTTAGGGAATTCAAGAATGGAGTGTATGGAAAATGGGTATTTGTTTATTGTAGTAAAAAGTTTCAAAGACAAACCAGAAGTCAGTAATCCAAAGGAAGCTACTTGTTTTCTGTCTCCCAGCTTGCTGAAATAGTGCTGCCTAATGGAATAATTAGACTATTAAAAAAAATAGACTGAAGGATTTACTTAGAAAACTTGGTTCTTGCAGCTTGGAAAATATTTATATTGAGTTCTTTTGAAGAGTCTTTATTCAGAATGTTTTGGTTTTTGCAGGAAATGTATTGTAGAGGGCTTTTAATTTCTATTTTTATTTTGTCACTGTCATCCTTATGACACCAACCACACTTCTGACTTTCATTCCCTTCAGTGGACTTTCTCAGGTTTCAAGCCATCATTATCTTTTAGGGTGGAATTATATCACTCTCCTATTCTCAAAGCACTTGTTTGAATGAATGTTCCTTAGACCAGTTGCGTTAGTAGACCTTGTATGAGCCTATAGTATTTAGTAACCAAAACAGTCAGGAGAATATTTGTTTATGACAGAAACTTCGTAGAAACAGAGCTGAAACAATAAAACTTTACTTGTGTCTAGCTTAATATGTAAATATCCACTTACATAATTTTCAGAATTACTTCGCAAGTGATGTTTATCATCCTTATGGTCTTGACAGGAGGTCACTTGTAACTCTCTAACAAGACCCCTTCAGTAAAAGTGTACCTAATCGCTGTTTAGTTCTTTTGGCTGCAGCCGTTATTTGTTGATGTGTGCTAGTGCCTGAGGTTTCTGGTCACTTAATTCCTGTGTTGAGGACCTGTTGAAAGGTGTCACAGGTCCAGTGTGGCCTCTTGCTCATTTGTTTGTGGTGTGAGTATGTGATTGTGGTAGGCTGAAGGGGGGCAGATTTTCTTACAGAGTAAATGGGGTTGGGAAGCATAGTTCCTTCTGGGTTGTTCTTTCAGCTACCTTGTTGAATTAATGCAGTGTTAGACCTTAATGGATATTCCATTTTCTCATGTCACTTAAACAGTTGTCTCAATAAATAGGTCATTTATCATATAAGATTTCTCAAAATTATGTATATTGTAGTATTTTTAGATTACTACATGGCAGTTACTTGTTCATCAGTTACATAAGTGTAAAGTCAAGATCCTGGGAATAATGTCTTACTATATTTTGCCTTACTCTGTTTTATGTGCTATCAGCTTATTTATTTGAAAATTACATCTCTGCTGTTTCCAACTTCTGACTTCTGGCATCCAGTTGTAACACCTGCTTTTATGTACATGAGTCAGCTACTTACTAAGGTATGTCTATGTTGTTGTATCTCAGTATATAACTTCATTTCCTTGTTTATTCCTAGGACTCCAAATACATGTGTTAGCGTTAATGTATATATTGGAAATGTACTGAAAAGGCAGCTTTGTGTTTGGTATAGTTACAGATAGTAATTGGAAGAAAAAGTGAAGAGAAAAAAACCCTCACAGAGTATAGTCCAACTCACAAAACCATATCTAATATTTTTTTCAAGCTGTCGCACAAGAATTCCTTAGATAGCAAATTGCATAGAAGTAATAGAACAGACTGAATACAGTCTGAAATCATTCATTAGTGATTTCTCTTCCATATATTGCATTTATTCCTACTTAAGAAAGAGATTTATGTAAAAATTGGCAGTATTTGTTTTCCTTAAATGTACCTAATACAATGCACTACAGTGCAGTTAAAATATGTCCTTATTTTTCTATCCAAATAATACTGTTTATATGTTTTGAAAGTCTTGAGCTAGTTGTTGTATTGCTGTCAGATATCCAAGTTGCTCTGAGCCTTATATTTCCTTGGTTCATTTCTGAAGAACTTACTGTTAGTGGTTTAGCACCTTCTAGTGGCTAACCCAGTTCTGACAGACTTCTTACTCAATTCTGCATGTACTCTCTAGTGAGGGCAAGGGAAAGCCAATATGTTTTTCATTTAAGTCCAAAGGGTGTAATTTTTAGAGATTTTAAATGTGTACAGCTTAATTAATATTTCTGCTTTTTGGGAGATCCTATATTTATGATGTATAGACTTCTAATTATGAATATTTTGTGCTTTTTTTTCTTTCAGTGCCGTATCACAACATTGCAAGATGTTATTAAAGGGTTATTTATATGCTGTTTGTTCCTGGAATATGTATCTCTCTCCAGAAGATTTGTACCAGAACTCATCAATTTTCTTCTTGGAGTACTTCACATATCTCTACCCAAAAAACAGGCCCAAGGTGAGTTTGTTTAGAGTAAATGAGTAATAGATTTTAATATTAGGGTTTATCTTTTAAATTACAGTAAAAATATTTCACACTGAATTTATCCTTTTGAACAAAAGACCAAAATCATCTGCTAGGTGAGCCATACACAACCTTGACTCTTGGGCATCTTGTTATGAACTAGATCCTCTAGTGTTGTTGGCAGGAAGGAAAGAAATGAAGTCATGTTGCACACAGTGCAGTATTTTTGCAATATTGTTGTTCTAAATAGACTGCAATTGGACTGTACTCTGAAATTCACAGTCCTTAATGGATTCCCATTAAGTACCCTGTATCTTCACAGTGAGGCAGCACCTAATGCTGCAGATACCCTCCTCTTCAGCTAATAGCCATGTCACCAAGATAAATGAGAGAAGTATATCACAAAGTTGGTATTTTTCCTTTTTATTTATCTGACATGGATTTGTTGTAGTGTAACAGAGGGCAGCTATCCCCACAAGCAGCATTAGTCTGTGCTGTAACATAACTGTGTAAAGTTAGCAACAGCACAGACAACAGAGAGAATAAAACTATCTTTTCAATTTGATCCATATGCTAGCAAATGCTTTTTATTTGCCAGTCTTCCTCTTTCTTCAGCTTTTTCTTTTGGATTCATTTCTAGCTTTAAAGTTATTTTAGACCTGGGGCTTTTTTGTTGGCAAGTTTAGTGACAATAATTCACTTACGAGTTTTGTCAGAGCATAGTGACTAATTCATGTGTTAGTATCTCTGTCTGGGTCACTCTGAGCATCACTTAGCATGCGTGAAGAGACTCTGCAGGCAGGATATTCTCAAGTGAAAAATTTAATTTTTTGTTGGCAAACTCACAGGACGTCTGGGATTTAATGAACTACAGGCTATGTGTTAATATGTTCATCACTCTTGATAAGACACCTGAAGAGTCTGTTCTTCAGGTAGTCATCAGTCTGGTCAGGAAGGTTCAGCTTCTGTTGCTGCAGTATTCCAGTACATCTTCAGTAGTACTGAGTGGTTGTCTTGCAGCTCCCTTCCTTTTTTTCCGTTTAGGATTTTTATGCCTTTCCATGCTGACATTTTTTTTTCTTTTGAATTCTTGAGCTACTAATGGTCCCTTTCTCAACAAGCTTAGCACTGCAGTTTCACCTTTATTATCTTGTATGGCTGTACCCTACAGACTTTCTCCCAGCTGCTTCTCACAGCTTAACAGTTTCCTCTGAAGTGTGAGCCAAGGTTACCCAGCTGGGCTGCATCAGGGCTAAGCCCTGGATTCTCAGAACACAGACAGCTGAACTCTTAGAAGGAGGTGGCAAGAGGTTACAGAGTGGGTGGGTTACATAGCACTTAAAGTATTTTCTCCTTTGTGTAATCTCTTAGGAATGTTTGATCTACAAAGGTTTCTGGTATACAGGATTCTGCAAAATCGGACAAGAAACTATTTTAAAATATTTAGTGGTTATTGATGATCAAATATTAACTTTTTTTTTCTTTAATTTCCTTTGTATTTCTGTTAATGATTTTGCACTAGTTAAATTTGCATGGTGTTGGTTTCTGTTAGCAGTGAGGTAAAAGCTCAATAACAGATATGTTAGAGGCACAGTGTTCTCTTTGAGAATTTTTCAGTCAATATTGACGTTTTGAAGTTATCAAAGTATGCAGTCATTTTTTTTTAAATATTCATGGTGGAAGTATTGCTGATAAAATGTGATGATTAGGCTGTCAACACAGAATATTTTAAAATGAGCACACATCCAGTTCTCTGGAATGTTGATACACCAAAAAAATTCTTGGGGTTCAATTTTGACAGTAAGTAGAATCAGCAAACAGAACTCTTACTATTTTAATTTTATGAGCTTGATCCATAAATTTCTCACATGAAGAAATTATATGGAATACATCTTCATAAAAGACTGAAATACCCTCTGCTTTAAACTTAAAAAACAATTATTACTTTAAAAAAGGAAAAAGCTGGAGGTGGAGGGAGTGGGAAGGAATTGTCATTGTTGATAACCTTAGCTAATGGAATTGTTAATGAGATCTGCTATCCTCTCACAAGTAAAGCTCATGTATCTTAGTTCCTGATCTTGCATATATGTATGTGTGTCATAATCTCTCACAACTTTGGGTCTCAAACCTTATGAATTGTTATTTAAACATACTGTCTTCTGGCCTGTCTGTAAAGAGCCATGTACAGGTTCTAGAGCATGTAAATAATCTTAACTTACAGTTTGAAAAAGTTTTGAAATAAGTTCCATTGCAAGCTTGCAGGATGTAAGGAAAACAAAGAAGGAAAAAAAAAAAAAAGGTCCAGCACAGAGGCTGCAAATTATTTTCTCCCTTAGCCATGAAATTCCTCAGTTGCTTCTTTCATATTGCTGTGTAAGTACCAGTTCACAGACCAGCTTATGATCAGAAGCGCAGTGATTCTGAAGCCGCTTCTGTATGCCATGCCCCAGTATGTATTCCGTGTTCCATGCTATTCTTGTTTTAAAAATACTTAGCTGGAGTGGGAGAGGACTTTACAACATCTACCTGAGGGCCCCTGCTGAGAGGTCACGGGAGAGGCTCAGTGATGTACTGCAGCTGTGGGCTCTCCCTGCTCCAGCTCACGGTGCTGCTTGGCCAGTTTCTGGTCAAAGCCTTCTACTTGCAACTCCATGGGAAGGTCCTGTGCCTGCCCTTTCCTCTTAAGCATATCCAATACTCCATCCTCACTGGCAGTTTAATGGTGCATCCTGTTCCCCACAGGGCAGACATGCACCTACGTGTCTTCTCTCTCCCCACACATAGAATCCTAGAATGGTTTAGGTTGGAAGGGACCTTCGAGATCATCTAGTTCCAACCCCCCTGCCATGGGCAGTGACACCTTCCACTAGACCAGGTTGCTCAAAGCCTCATCCAACCTGGCCTTGAACGCTTCCAGGGTGGTGGCATCCACAACTTTTCCAGGCAAACTGTTCCAGTGTCTCACCACTCTCACAGTGAAGAATTTCTTCCTAATACCTAATCTAAACCTACTCTCAGTTTAAAACCGCTACCCACAGTTTTGGGTACCCCCAGTCTGCCACAACTTTTCAAATGTGATGAAGAGTGGCTTAGCAACTTCATCTGCCAGTTCCCTCAGGACCCATGGATGCATCTGATCAGGTCCCATGGACTGGTGCACCTTCAGGTTCCTTAGATGATCTCAAACCAAATCTTCTCCTACTGAGGGTGGTTCTTCATTCTCCCAGTCCCTGCCTTTGGATTCTGTGAACTGGGTGGCGTGACTAGAGCACTTACCTATGATTGTACCCATGCCCCAGTGTTTTCCATTATTTTAGAAAAACGTGATACTGATAAAGTATTTTTTAAGGCAGCATGATTAAAAACATAAGAAGAGTTCTTGGTTTTTCTTCTGTCAGAAAGAATGCTTAGAATTTATCTTGCTTATTGGTTTTGTTTTTTAGGCTATACTGTAGTGCATCCCTTTACACCAGTGGGGAAGAATTTAGAACTGCTTTTGGTGTGTGATAAAAAGGATCTGGAAAGTTGGCAGAAGCAAAATCTGCCATTGAGTATTGTGACTAGGTTGAAGGAAACCAGCAGAACAGAAATGAATCATATCAGGTATGTAGGGAATGTGAACAGAAGAAATCCCAAACAGACCATCTTTTGGGTAATCTCAGTGACGGTGCTCTTCAGAGGTAAAAATAGGAGTAGGAGTTCTGCTTTATTTTTATGGTACTACTCTGTAGCATGTGAAATTGCTAATCTTTTGCCAGAACGTTTACAGAGCACTTGTTGGAGTGCTCAGCCCTTCCATTCTTTTTGGTACAGCTGTGAACTGATGAGGATGATGTAGAGACAGAGGAGGTACTCACTACTTTGAACTGTCAAGCTCTTCAGAAGCAAATAACTGTATTTACATACAAACACTATGTTAGAAAGTATCACTTAAGTAATAAACACTAAACTTAGGAAAGACTGCAATTAAACATGTTCATTAACCGTGTTCAGCCTCATTTTTCACCTTGTGCATGTGTTACGGTATAACTTATTTCAGGGATGAGGAAGCATTTTGTTATGAAGTTCAAAAAGAAACCAAAGCCAAAAAAACAAATTCTGTTTTAAAAAAGTTTTAAAACTTCAGAACCAGTTCCAGAACACTTTTAGAACCAGTATAAAAACTTCTTACTCTACAGAAGTGGCAAAGGCACAGTACTGGCTTGTGTTCTGTGGACTGACATAAGGTTTTGTTGCTAATGGATTTCTTGGGTATTTGCTTATAGTAGGAGAGTGAAATTTTTAGTCTGAATTAGCAACTAGAAACAGCCTTTTAACTGGTTCTGTCAGGTAGTCTTAATAGACACCGCTAATGCTCCAGTTTTTGCAAGTGAAATTGTTAAATTCTTTTGTAAAATTGTTAAATTCTTTTGTGCATTAACAGGTTATCATGTCTAGCCCTGTGTTTTGACCTTATTAAAAAATGTGCAGCTCTCTATGAGTCTTTACCATCATTCCATGAAATAATGCATCCTGTCAGAATACTTCTGACACAACATGTGCCAGTGAATGAATATCCTGAACAAATGCAGGTATGTGTTCCTCAGGAACGAAATAATTGGTATGTTTGTTTTACTAATATATTCCGTGATCTTTATCTCTGCTTTAACAAACAAAAACTAAGTATAAGCATCAGTGAGATTTTTTCCAAGGGTCAGGCATTTGCCTTTTGTGCTCTTCAAAAATCATAGTGGTGTTTCTGTGGAAAAAATGGGGAAGAGCGCAGAATGTTTAGAAAAGGTATTTTTTCACTGTGTATCTTATCTTGGCCCTCTAACTGAAGAGAATAGCACTTAGCTTGTAATAATGTAACATTCCATGAGTGACTTAATTTGTAAGAATAGTAGTCCAGTCATCCAGTTGCTCTTGTACTTTTGTAATGAATCTGTAAGACCTTGGTACAACCAAATGCAGGTACCAAACTGATGAGGTAGTATTTATAACTAAGTAAAACTAACTTAAATATGCCTGGTCAGCTACCTTACTTAAAACAGGACAGTTGTTTATTTTTCTAGCAATGAGGTTCAAATTTTTAATCTGTCTCTTCTGAGTGTTAGCAGAACTGTCCTCTCCTCAAGGAGGCAGCATGAAGTATCCTTAGAGAACAAGATTTTGTAATGTAAATGATGCAGAATGGTCTGTATTTTTTGCCATCAAAATAAACAAAACGAACAATCAGTCTTAAAATGACCCTGCAAGGCAGAGTCTGAGTTAAACTGGCTTTAGTCTTGATTCTTCCTCTGTTAGCTGAAACTACTTGCAGACCTGTCTTACTATACCATCTTAATAGACTTCCAAAAGTGTTTAAAAATTATCCAGCCAGGAAGGCTTACAGCATTTTCAGTGTTAGCAACGTCCTAATGAATAGCAGGGATTTTTACCCAGAAAAAGAACATAGGGGGAGAACATTACTGTTGATTCAATTTACAATAGTTTGTGATTTATGGTGGTTTTGATATGCTTTTAATATTGTAATTTGATACGCATTTCCAGGAACGGTATCACACTGCTCTGAAAGAGCTAGAGAACAAAGTAAAACACTACACCCCACTGATATGTGAGAAAAAGAAGCCAGTGCCATTGAAACAGTATACACCTAAAATTGTGAAAGTGTAAGTAAAGCAACACTTGACGCAAAGGAAAAGTGCGTTTAAATGTTAAGATTTTCAGACAAGCTAGAAGGATTTGGAAAACAGGACATAAAACAGATAACTGGTTTTCTGCTAGATTTTGTGCACAAATCACAAGGGACCAGCTACTTGGGTGGGAGGGAGGGAAAGAAAAAGGAAGGAGGAATTCCAAGAAATAGAGTGAAGATTATCTTGTGGAAAAAGTAGCACTGGAAATCAACTCTTGCCCGTATAATCAATTTTAAATTAATATATTTCAAGATGAAAAGAGGTTGTAGTTATTATCTAGCAAGGTTCTTTACCGAATGCTTTGTCAAGCACTCAAGTCTGAAGAACAGCAGTGAGTAGTTCATATGTATTATGAACTATATGAAGGTAAGGATGGATGGTGAAAGTACTGAGGGATGTTGCAGGGGCGCAAAAGATAAGGCAGACTATTCCTGCACTGTCCATCACAGGTCATAGGACATAATCAGTCAGATAAGGCATTCCTTCAAGCATACTTACATGCCCCATTCCTCTCTTTCCCCCAACCAAGCAGCTTTCTACCTTCCAACAGTAGCAATGACAAAAAACATGGGATTTTTTTTTTTCCCTTTTTTACAGAGCTTGCAATGACCATGTGCATTTTTGTATTCTGTTTTGGAATTAAATTTTAATAACACTAGTTCTGTTTTGCAGATAACAGAACAGTATTCTGATTCAGGAAGTCTCTCTTACGTTGGCTGCTGACTTATTTAGCCATGTTGACTATATACAGGGGCATGAATTGCCTGCCTTATTTATTCTAGTAATTGAAGAGGACAGCTTTCCTCTGCCATACACATTTATCCCCAAGTAACTGATCAGACTTCTTCTGTAGAATTTATCTGCAGAGAAGGTCTGCAAAAACTTAATTGCATCATTCTCCAGACATCTCCATTCTTCTACTCTAGCTTTTTCAGTCTGTTGAAAATGCACGCTACATATGGGGGATTGAAGTGCAAATGTTGTCACTTTCCATTTGCATGATGATGACATGCAGTTAGAAGGTCTGGTGAGTGTTTTTCTGATATGTTCATTGGGCAGCTCCTTATTTTGCAAGTTAATCATATAATATGCAGGAATTAAAATACTGAGTTAGTATTCATACAAAAACTCAGTCCTTATAAGCATGAAAAGGTTGTTTTGTTAAGGTGCTCTGTGCTCACACATATGTTCTCATTTCAGTTTAGAGTTTGGAAGAAAGCAGGGAGGCAGCAAGAAGGAGCAGGAAAGAAAGCAGTTGATCCGGAAGCATAAACGTGAACTTAAAGGAGCCATTCGTGAGATTCGGAAAGATAACCAGTTTCTGGCTAGAATGCAACTTTCAGAAATCATGGAGAGGTAATGTAGCCTTTGTTTCAGCATCAGTTTGGGGGTTGTTCTGCTGTGTGTTCATTTCCTTGGTGCGTGCCAAGACTGATGATAATGATCAACCATACTGAATGTAAATAAATAAGATTGGACAATTTGGGGAAAAACAAACATCTTCAATAGAGATCATTTAAAGTGTTTTCAAATTTGCAGTGTCATTTCTCTAGTTTAAGAATATGCAGAATGTTTTTATTTAAAGTGTGTGTTGGTGAAATTTAAGAGTTGGGGGGCTTTTTATAAATTAATAATTATTGTCTAAATATACTTATTTTCCCTAATGTAATCTTTCTGAAATATTTTATATGTTGATTGTTTTGTTTTACAGAGATTCAGCCAGAAAAAGAAAAGTGAAAGAGCTTCTTGGTAGCCTTGCTACACAGGAAGGCGAATGGAAAGCAATGAAAAGGAAAAAAGGGAAGAATTAATCGGGACTATCTACAGTGGGAAACTTTGGTTTTACTGCCATATGAAATACCCCAATCCTATGGCTTCTGAACAGATTTTAATTGCATTCTTTGGATGCATTCCTTTTGAGCAGACAACATCATCAGATCTGTCTGAAAAAGTGAACCTGCTTATTGGAAAAATCTACAGGTTTTCATAAGGAAAATAAAAATAAGACTTTTGTATGTGGTATAGTTCTGTTTACTTTAATAATAGAGAATATTTGGATGAATAATCAGAATTCTTAGGTGTATGTGACTAGGTTTTAGTCTAACTTGAACTACACACACAAAAAAAATTGTACAGCAGAAACCTTTTGTTATCTTTTTAATATTGAATAATTGCAGGCAGCTCTCATAGTGGTAGTGTATTTGTAATTTAAGCAGTAACATTTTCATTAGTCTGTCGCATTGGCACATTCTAATTCATGTATTCAGTGGAGTAATGGAATCTGCTTTCAAGCAGAAGTCCTTTATTAAAGCTGTACGACCATTCATCTCTTCAGTAAGTTTTGAACTGAGCACAGCTCTTGACATTCTTAATAATCTAGGGTGGTTAATTAGAATTCCTCAGTGTATTCATAACTGTCTGATTTAAGTGGGCAGTGAAATCCTTAACTCCCTTCCACTTATTTTATCATGTATGGCAAATTACTGGTAACTGCCCAGCATGACTTTGGAAAACATCTGCTCTTCAAATAGAGCCAGTAAATACTTCTAATGCTTCTTTTAATACTGTATTTGTGAAGAAACATTGCAGTGAGACAAAGAACATGACAGTTATTTAAAGGTGCTAGTCTGAACTAGGTTCACTATTCAGGTATTCACAGCAATCTACTACTTTGATAAGTTCAGTGACAGTGGTTATGCATTGAAGAAAATTGTAGAATTTTCTTGGAAAACTATTTATGAAGATGAAATCCCCCTTCACAATAATGTTCCAATTTTAGTCTAAAGAACAAACTATAAAGAAAATCCTATAAAGAATGACCTAATGGCCACAGTTCTTTACAAAACCAAACAAAACCCCAAAACGTCTTCCATTTTCAAACATTGTTCCTTTTGGCCAAGAGGTAACTACTCAGACATGGTAATGCTTACCTACTGTTCATGAAGAAAGACTTAAACACTGGCAGTAAATCTGATTTAACAGTTAGTTAAGCCTGGTTGTTTCAGACAGGCTTAGAATGTTTTCTGTGTTCTGTGGGGTTTTTTTGTTTTGTTTTGTTTTCAAAAGAGACTCGTAATGGAAGCAGGACGAAAACTAGGAGATGAGTTGAAACACTTAAGCTTTACATTTAAACTTTAATGACAAAACTGTCTTTGTAAGGTAAGTCTTGTAAAGGTTTACCTATGTATGTTTCTTAAAAGAGAAAAGCACTTCATTTGAAGAAAAGCAATGCAAGTAATGTGTGATTATCATCAGCTCTTTTGGCTTGCAAAACCAGTTGTATTAAGTGTTAAAACAGGCTGGAGACTAAGTATGCTGGGGAGAGATACTCATGGCACACAAAAATTATTAAGATTTCTGTGTTTGAAATCCATTCACGCTTCTGAAAAGAAATACATTTTCAATTAACCTTCCCAAAATCAGTAAAGCCATCTTCTGAAACTTCAGAGGGATCTCAGTATACCTCCTGTTTTATTTCCATTTGGCACAGCATGGAGTTTTTTCTTCTTTAAAAAAAAAAAAAAAAAAAGATTATCTTTAAAACCAAAACTTTTTGTATAGTTCAAGCCAAGAACTTAAGACTGAAGTAATGAGGAAGGAGCTAACTTCCTGTTCCATGCTATAAATCAGCACTTTCAGTTTGGGGCTTTAGTCCCAGTATATTTCTCCTTTGCACAAATAAACTGTCAAAAGAGTGTAATTGTTTGTTTATCTGACTTTTACTTTTCCAACAGTGAGTAGCTTCAGAGGATTTACCCAGCAGGGTATTAGAATCACAGAGAGGCTGACAGCTGCACTTTGATTCTGGGGCAGTGATTTTTGATACCACTTGCAGCTTGTTATTCCTCAGTAAGGGAGGTAAAGAAATAGAGGAGAGACGCAAGTTAAAATGGGATTATAGTGTTTGTGGGAAAGGACATTTTTTTGGGACAAGAGAACGAGAAGAGGTATCTTGCAAATGCTGATGAAAAAAGATAAAGGACAGGGAAACCTCAGTTGATAAACTTGCATGACTGTTCCGGAATGCTAGATTGAAAGAAGTTGTGTTTTGAAATGCTAAATGAAAATCGCTGTGTGCATTTTTACAAATTGTATTGTTGATATTTAAAATCAGATTTACTGATTTTATAAACCTGGGACTAATGGCAATAGTTAACACATAATATTTTACATGACTAGAAAAGCAGGACTACCTAGTCTTCTCTCGGCTCAATAATCAGTATGGTCCGACAGTTTTGCCATTGCTGAGCTACCACAGTAGCTAGGCAGTGGTGGTGCTCTGGTATCATAGAATGTGGTAGGAAGGTCTGGGCATTTGGACTACAAAGGCTTGGGCAAGCTTGAGAGTCAGCAAACCCTTTCTCATGGACTTTCTTGAACACAATCACATTCACCAGTTATTCTCTTGTCTCCATGTTGCTCTTAAACCAGGAATTGCTGTAACAGGCCTTTTGACACATCTGTTACAATTATAAATCTGTTGTTATCATCATCATATCATCATCATCATAAACCTCATATCATCATCATCGTATCATGAGGTTCAACAAGGCCAAGTGCAAGGTCCTGCACCTGGGACGGGGCAACCCCCGATATCAATACAGGCTGGGGGATAAAGGGATTGAGAGCAGCCCTGCGGAGAAGGACTTGGGGGTACTGGCAGATGAAAAGCTGGACATGAGCCGGCAATGTGCGCCTGCAGCCCAGAAAGCCAACTGTATCCTGGGCTGCGTCAAAAGCAGCGTGGCCAGCAGGTCGAGGGAGGGGATTCTGCCCCTCTGCTCTGCTCTGGTGAGACCCCACCTGCAGTACTGCGTCCAGCTCTGGGGCCCTCAGCACAAGAAGGACATGGACCTGTTGGAGCGGGTCCAGAGGAGGGCCACAAAAATGATCCAAGGGCTGGAGCACCTCTCCTACGAGGCCAGGCTGAGAGAGTTGGGGTTGTTCAGCCTGGAGAAGAGAAGGCTGCAGGGAGACCTTATTGCGGTCTTTCAGTACTTTAAGGGGGCCTATAGGAAGGATGGGGGCAATCTTTTTAGCAAAGCCTGCTGTGACAGGACAAGGAATAATGGATTTAAACTAAAGAATAGATTTAGACTAGACATAAGGAAGAAATTTTTTACAATGAGGGTGGTGAAGCACTGGCACAGGTTGCCCAGAGAGGTGGTGGAGGCCCCATCCCCAGAAACATTCCAGGTCAGGTTGGACGGGGCTCTGAGCACATAGAGGTCACCCAGCCCAACCCCCCTGCAGTGAGCAGGGACAGCTTTAACCAGATCAGGGTGCTCAGAGCCCCGTCCAACCTGGCCTGGAATGTTTCTGGGGATGGGGCCTCCACCACCTCTCTGGGCAATGTCGCTGTTGACTGAAAGGCCCTCATCCAAGCGTTAATAACTACCAGTCCATACCACCGACTGGACTCTGTTACCTTGAAAGGGAACCAGAAGCCCTCTCAACACCTGTATTCATTTGCTTTAAACCCTTGGGTGGCAGATCCTCATGTATTTAAGACTACGAGGATACATGTGCTCGGTCCGCTTGTAACCATGTACTCACATTTTCATTAGGCAGCCTGGGTACCAGACACGGCTGGACAAGAGAACAATGCTACACTGCTACCAATATCAAATCTATTCATGTTCTGTGATAAAAACCCTTATGTTTTAAGGGAGCAGTTTGTTTAAGGCACGGAGTTAGGTCTTCTGCAATTACCTTTTTCTGTTTGTCAGGAAATTTTCATTGATCAGAACCACAGCTAACTGTTGCTGTAACGTGGCTACGCAGCAGCTAACGAAAGAACACCCCTCTCTCCTTGGAACAAGCGTATTTTCATTAAAAACGAGACTCTTTAACGCAAGAAGGATCGGCTGTCGTTTGCGGGCCGAGACACCAGCTAACCTGCTACGAGGACCCAGGCTGTCTCCACACCGCACCTCCCCCGCTCGGGGTCTCAACTCCCTCCCGGGCCGGGCCCTGCCTTGCCGGGCCCTGCCTCGCCGCTCCCGGGCCGGGCCCTGCCTCGCCGGGCCCTGCCTCGCCGCTCCCGGGCCGGGCCGGGCCGGGCCGCCTCCCGCCGGGCCGCCTCCCTCCTGCGCGGCGCCCGCCGCGGGGCCGCGGCAGCGGCTCCATCCCCGGCCGGAAGAGGAAGGCGGCCGGGGAGGAGCCGCGCCCGCCCGCATCCCCAGGGGAGGGCGCTTGGCAGGCGCAGGGGAGCCGCCCCGCAGCCTGCGGGCCCGGCCCCCTGAGGAGCGGTAGGTGGCCGGGAGCGGGGCAGGCTCGGCCGGGGGCGTCGGAGGGAGCGCGGCCGGAGGAGCGCCCTGGGCCGGGCGCGGCTCGCCTCAGGGGGCTGCGGGGCCCCGGGCGCTCGGCCCCGGCGGAGGGCGCCTTGCCGGCGGCAGGGCGGGGCCTGCCCGCGGCCACCACAGCTCCCCAGGGCCGCCGCTTTCCCGCTCGGCGGCCCCTCTGCCCTCTGGGCTTTGGCAGCTCTGGGAAATCTCTTGTGGGTTTTTTTTTTTTTTTTTTCCCCCTCTCTCCCCTTTTTTCCACCATCCTCCCCACCCCGCCGGTTGAAACTCCTGCTCTTGACCTGAATCCGGACTTCGTTAAGGAGTCCGAGGAGCCTTCCCGAGGGCTCAGCAAGGTAAAGCCGGGCCTAGGAGATTTGAGAGTTGGGGAAGGGGTGGTAAGAAAATACCAGAAGGATGAAATTCTTCCTGCTGGTTGATGACAAATCTCTGTGCGTTAGGGCAGGCCCAGCTTTGCTGCTGCTCCCTTCGTGAGGGGCACAGCATCAAAGCTCGGCCCGGCCGGAGGGCGAAGGCAGGAGCGATGAGACGCAGGCGGGGATGGCTGGGGAGGGCCGAGCGGGCGCCAGGGACATGAGTGTCCAGAGAAACAACTTCCCTAAACCCCCCCCACATCAAACATGTCTCGCAGAAATCAAATGTCACGGTAGAGGTGAAGTGTTTTGTTTTTGCTGACGGGATGCCAGGACCTATAAAATGTTTGGTGGTTTCCTGCCTAGCAAAAAATATGGAGAGGTTTGAACAGCAAAACTGGTGGAGCACAAAGGCAGAAACATGTAGTACCTTGGGATATTGCGTAAGGGAAATCGCAACCACGTAGCCGAAAGCGGAGCTGAATGAAAGGTCAGCCTAGCATCAGTAGGTTCAAGCCTCACGCTAGCTGAAAGGGCAGCAAGGGTAAGGTGTAAAGGATGTTACCCTGTGTAAATTACCCTGGAATAAAGTTCAGCTCGGTCATACAATTCAGTGGATGAACAAACAGATTGTGAGGAAAAACAAGATAGAATCTGCCACGATGAACCCATCCCTCAACTGTTGGCTGGATAGGCCTAGGGCCAGGGAGGAGTTGCCTAAAGGAATGGTTGTTTTGGCTCCAGATGCTCTTAGATCATTTGGGTAAACAAATCATGCTAAATATTTGTAGTGGTGATGACTTGCCATTTTAAATAAAAGGATCCTGAGCATAACCAAACTGCTCTGTTCACGAGCAGATTTAAGAGCATTATGCCAAGAGTTTCATAAATGGATTGCAGGCGTCCCCCTTCCGTGTTTACCTCATGGTGCTTGAACTTCAATAATGTTTCAGTGCTAGTAAACTGAATCCACAGGTAAAGAAATGTCACAATAATATTTATTGCTGAGCATAACAAAGTGTCATGATCTTCAATTAGTGTAATATGATGTTATATGTACAAGTGCTTTGTGTATATAACACAGTATGTCTTGTCTGGAATAGAATTTATATTAAGTATTGCTCAGTGTTTTCAATCCTGCCTCATCAAAGTCAATGGATATTTTGGTATTGATTGACTTTGTTGGATTAAGTTTTCTCTCCCTTTTTACTCATCTAGTGCAACAAGTGTTCAGGGATTTTTGCAGTAGAAGGGACTGCAAATTTGATTGTTTTATGACTGAGATACACTGTAACGTTTTACAAGTCTGAGGTTTGCAGTTTCATGGTTTGTATATTCCTCCTTGATTTTGATATCTGTTGAAACTGAGGTTTTTTTCACAATGCGGACTGACTTCTTTATTTGTTAAATACTGAACATGATGCAGCCTGCATCCTTGTTGAGGTCTTTAAGACAGTTTTGGAGTATCATCAAAGAAAGTTGATAGTTCTGATATTTCTGACAAACTAAAATGCTGCCTTAATCACTTGATGCCCCAACTCATTGCCTATCAGTGGCTGTCATCCAGAGAAAGAAAAAAAAATTTCAAGTTTCAAAATTTTGTTGTGTGGATTCTTGAGTTGCTGTTGCTTTCCAGGTTTTATCTTGAAGACAGCATTCCTGCAATGGTTAGGAAGTCTACCTTATTTTTTTTAATTGTTATTGCTTTAGTCATTTTTACTATACACTGAAGGCATAAATAATCTGTTTGTTAGATATTCAAAACAAGAGTGCCCTTTCTTATCTATTTTACCATAATGCTGAGTTGAAAACATTTGGGAAAGTTGTATTAGCATTGCTCACGTGTTAATAAACTTCAAATAGTTAGTTAGTTCTGTGTTTTATTTGGGATGCTCCTATAATAGAGTTTGTTATCTTGCTGTGCTTGTAGCCTGTTCTTGATGCAAGCAAACTTGATGCTGAGCTAATAACCAAGACTAGAGAGTTGAGGTTCCTGTTCCCTTGAAAACCAGGTAGCTTAATATAGCCATAGCTTATATTCATTTTTGTGAAGTCTGTAGAAAGCAAGAATGAATCAGGAAGATACTGTTATGAAAGGCCTGCAAAATGCTTCCTGTTGACTGGATATAAATGTAATTTTTTAGAAGCAGAGCACCTGGGAACATGGCCCTAGGAGAGAGCGAAACCAGCAGCCGCTCCATCAATGACAAGCAAGAACAGAACTGCAGTCGTATTATTACAATTGTCTTCCTGGCACTCTTCATCGACTTGTTGGGATTCGCTCTCATCTTGCCACTGTTTCCTTCCATCCTTGATTATTACAGCCAGACTGAGGTAAGCAATAGCGAAAGTCAGCCTGTTGAAAATATTAGGTGTGAGATCTTTAGGGAAGGATGGAAGGAAAATCCCTTGCCTTGGGGCAAGCCAAATAGCTGTAGGGAGAGTCATGGAATCATAGAATTGTTTACGTTGGAAAAGACCTTTAAGATCATCAAGTCCAACCATTAACCTAACACTGCCAAGTCCACCACTAAACCATGCCCCTAAGCACCACATCTACATGTCTTTTAAATACCTCCAGGGATGGGAACTCAACCACTTCCCTGGGCAGCCTGTTCCAATGCTTGTCAACCCTTTTGGTGAAGAAATTTTTCCTACTATCAATCTAAACCTCCCCTGGTGCAACTTGAAGCTATTTCCTCTCGTCCCATCGCTTGTTACTTGGGAAAAGCGACTGACACCCACCTCACTACAACCTCCTTTCAGGTAGTTGTAGAGAGCGATAAGGTCTCCCCTCAGCCTCCCCTTCTCCAGGCTAAACAACCCCAGTTCCCTCAGCCGCTCCTCATAAGGCCTGTGCTCCAGACCCATCACCAGCTTCGTTGCCCTTCTCTGGACACGCTCCAGCACCTCAATGTCTTTCTTGTATTGAGGGGCCCAAAACTGAACATAGCACTCGAGGTGTGGCCCCACCAGTGCCAGGTACATAAAAGTATCCAGCACATTGAAATGGTTCATGGACTGAATTTGTTTGTGAACCTGCATAAGACACTTCTCTCTTGTTTTTTCATTAAAATGGGGGATCTCTTTTGGGGAAAATTCAGGTATTTCTTAGGGGCTAGTCCTTGTAATTGTCAGTGCATTTGTGGCTTACACTGATGTCAATGGTGAGACAGACTAAATGACAATCCATAATGGATCTGCATACTGGGGTTTGTCTAAGAACCAAAGAGATAAGAGCTTTTACCCCACTTGAGTACTTCACACACGCTCTTGCTCCCACCCCCAGCATCATGTTCACTAGATCTCAACTTCCGTTCTTACCAAGGAGCTGGCTGCTGGTCTGGGAACGCAGGGCAGAAAGTTGTTTTGGTTCCCTGCTGTGCAGCTGCTCGCAGTTATCATTCTCAGGTGTTACTGGACAAGATGAAGACGTTGTCAGGGGAGAATTATTTTTGCAGCCCACACCTCTATCTCACAGACCCTTTCTAACCCCACTCCCACTGCAGCTGTAGCCTTTGTCTGTCTTACAACCCTATCTCTGAGCCTAACCATGGGCTCTGATCTCCAGGATCTTCCCCTGCTTCCAGTGTATTTCTTGTAGCTGAGATCTTCATCGCCTTTTCAGGGCCCCCTTCTTCTATTCAAGTCCTCCTTCTCTTTTCAGGAACCATTGTTTTTCACACTACCTCTTCTTTCTGGACCTACAAGCCCCTGGTTCTCCCAGTCTAAATAGTGTGTGTGCAGAGGGATAGAGTGTATCTCATGTTGCTTTATTAATTGAAGGATTCAGGATGTGCCACTTTTGTTTAGTTCAGCTTTTAGCAAGTATCAGGCCTGGTGCTTTAAAGAAGTTTGAATTCAGACATTCCCCCACCCAAACACATACACCCAATTATCTGCTGCCTGTTAGCATTCACAATTTAAGCTATTTTTTGCCTATGACAACTGATCACCCAGGGCATTTTCCCAAGGAGGAGGGAAGAAATCATTTAACATTACCTCTAGTTCACTAAGCTCTGATGCTGTCTTTGAAAATAAAACAGAGAAACTGTCTTCCTCCTTCTATTTCCCAGCTATCTGTTTTGCAGGATGGATTCTATTTGTCATTACAACGTGGTGTGGACTGGTTTGCAGTGATGGTTGGGGTGCCTCCAGAGCGGAAATACAACAGTGTCTTGTTTGGAGGTATGGAAATTAAACAGACAAGCTAACAGACACCCTCTCCCCCCTCCCCCGCCCAAATGTATGTTGTTTTCAAGTTATTTGCGGTGTTGATGTGAGGAATGATGAACAATGAGGAAAATACAAGAAATACAAAAAGCATACTTGCCTGTTATTAGATTTAGACTTAAATAACACAGAAAATGTCTCTTACAGTAGGCTATAAATGGTTTTGTTTTCACCACACTGATAGCAATGAAGAGTTGTACAGCCCCATCTCTGTCATTTGGAGACACCTAGACAGGCAGGAGGAACAGGCCAACAGGAACCTTCTGAAATTCAGTATGGACAAATGCGAAATCCTGCCACTGGGAAGGAGTTGTTCCTTGCAGTGATACAGGCTGGGCACTGACTGGTGGGGAGCAGCTCTGCTGTAAAGGCCCTGGGAGTCCTGATGAGCAGCAGGCTGACATGAGCCAGCCCCGGCAGCAGAAGTGCCCACAGCACCTGGGCTGTATGAACAGAAGCAGAGGCAGTAGATTGAAGGAAGCAATTGCCCCCTCTACTCAGCACTTGTTAGACCACATCTAGAGCATTGCATCCAGTTTTGGTGCCCCAGTACGAGAAAGACATTCATAAACTGCAGCAAGTTCAGCAGAGGGCCAGGAAGACAGAGGGGCTGGGGAGCCTGGGCTTGTTCAGCATGGAGCTGTTAGCACCCTTCCGATAACCTCCCCATAGGTATCAAGAGGGCAGTGGGGCATTTCACTGTGTTACATGGTGGGAGAAGGAGAGGCAACAGGCATAAGTAGAAGCAAGGGAGGTTCAGACTGGAAATTAGGAGGAACTTTTTCACAGTGAGGATGGCCAGTGGAACAGGTTGCCCGGAGAGGTTTTGTAGTCTCCATCCTCAGAGGCTGTCAAACCCTGACTGGATGAAACCCTGAACAATCTGGTCT
Organism: Pelecanus crispus; assembly: GCF_030463565.1. Classification (NCBI taxonomy): domain Eukaryota; kingdom Metazoa; phylum Chordata; class Aves; order Pelecaniformes; family Pelecanidae; genus Pelecanus; species Pelecanus crispus. Next base: position 76,928,380 of record NC_134646.1, read on the forward strand.
GACTTTGTAGGTGACCCTATGAGCCAGCGGTTGGAGTAGGTGACTTCCAGAGGTCCCTTTTAACCTGAATTATCCTCTGATCTTGCCCAATTTGTTCTACAGATTGCTACAGAAACACAGGCCTGCTGTTCCGTATTGTCAGACTGCCAGCTAAGGGTCAGGAGCCTGCTGTGCTAGACCCTGCACAGTCACAGAAATTACTCTCTCTTTGCAATTGATCTGCATGTGATTGGAGATCAATCAGTAGGAAACACTGGAATTAGAAGCTTGTGAGTTCAAGTCTCACCTCCCTGCTGGGCAGCTACAGTGCAGCGCTGCTTCTAAATCTCATTAGTCCTATTAAAAGCAGGAGAGCTGCTGACTTGCAGGGTCCAGAAGCATTTGCTGTCACTAGGACACTCTGGCGTGGATAAGCTCCAGTGGGAGTAGTGCAGGAAATCCAGCAGCATGTATGTCATGTTACACATCAGAGGCTCTTTTGGCTCCTTGTGATCTAGAGAGTTGTGAGGAAACTGGAATTTCAGAGTATGAAGATGCGAGGATGTCTGGGTTAATTTTAATTGGAAATGTCTAAACCCTCTCCTTTTAGTGAGCTGAGGCCTCCCCCAGGATAAGCAAAAAGCTTTTAAATTAAAAAAAGCAAAACTTTATTGTAATATAAATGTGAATGTATTGTTACTATTTAAAATAGGTTTTGGGGGTTTAACAGACATTAGAAAGTTTATAAACAATTTTCCTCTTTCCCATAGTGTCCTTGCAGGCATGTTTTTGTTTCTGTGCTCCTTTCAGTCAGATTACTGGCTTTGAATGGTAGGAAACAGTTTTCTTTAATCCCTCAGAAACTGCTTTCTGTCTCCTCTAAGGCCTGACTGCATGCCTCCTCCTTGTTCCTTCTGTCTCAGACTCTGTTTAAATCAGGGGCTGGGAGCTCACAGTTGTGTCCAACTTGTTGCCTTTCCTTTTACCTGCTGTGTCCTGTACTCTTGGGAGTGCTGTAACCCTTGACTTGGTTCAGTTGCTTTCAAGGGGAAGGAGAAACCTCCCTGCTCCTTCCAGAGGAGTCCAACTGACTCTTTTGCCCTTTGAAGAAAATATAGCTTCCAGCTGGGAACACGCAAATAAAATAGACGCTGTTTGTCTCAGAAAGGAAGCTGGTATCCCTTGCTGTTCTCTCTCTGAGAAAAGTATTGAGAGAAAAGTATTTAGAAGCAGTATTGAGTAGTGATGGGAATGTTCACTGATTACCTGACAGAAACAGGCAGTGAGGGTGCAGAGAAGGTGGCTGAATTAACCTGATACCTGTCACATTTGACTACATCTCTTCTGCTGTCCTTGATGACAGCTTTCCTTAATGAGCCATCTAGTTTGCTAAACTAGCAGAAAACTTTTTTTTTCCTTTTCTTTTTTTCTGGATTAGTCTTCTGCCAGATTGAGTTGAATTAGCTCACTGGAGACTTGACCAAGCTGTCTTAGTTGTAGTCAGCTCCTGTCTCAATCCATCTTGTCTGATTGCACCTTAAATGGTTATAGTGGGAAGGTTCATTATACTTGTGATGTTAAGCAGAGGCCACTGCAGTCTTCCTGTGGCCTCCATTTCTTCATTGCCTTTATCTGCAACAAGGAGCATAGGATTGAAAGGATACTTGCAAGATCATCCTGTTGCTTCTCCCAGTGTAGGATATATTCTGTTCTCTTTCATCTTTGCTTAGACTGCAACCTCTTCAGGGAAGAAACCTTCCCTGCCCTTGTCAAGGCCCTGAGGGCACCAATACTTAGTTGCAGTGACCGACCTTCACCCACACACTTTCTGCCCAGTGATTCAGGAGCTGTATTTCAGGTCAGGCCTGGGCCTTGCCTGAGCTATAGCATAGGTTGTATAGTATAGGCTTGTCTCTAGGGCTGTCTCTGGCTCTGTCTCTTGGATGGACCTTGGACCTACGTTGCAGGTGTCTTGTCTCCTGAATGGACCTACATCATAGTCTTGTTTCCACTCCTTTCTCTGAGCCTGTCTCCTGTTGGTCCTGACTGGACTCCCCGGATGGACCTGATGTATAACCCTTGCCTTGTCTGGGACTCTCAATGGACCCTGCTAGCGGCACCCTGCTCTGCCCAACCCATCCAGATTGTGTAGGACTGTGCCTTAGTTGGTATGGGCACTGCCAGTGTTGTGGTCACCATCAGCTCCTGGCTTGTTCCCCTCTGTGGAACAGCCCTACTTTTGCTGCTCCCTGGCTATGAAGTGTTTGGCGTGTCTGGCTGTTTTTACAGTGCTAGAAATAAAAGGAGGAAAACTTGTCTCTCATTAACATAAATTGCCAGTGTACCGATCTATAAGATTGTGGCCAGCAGGTCAAGGGAGGTGATTCTGCCCCTCTGTTCTGCTCTGGTGAGACCCCACCTGCAGTACTGCGTCCAGCTCTGTGGTCCTCAGTACAGGAAAGACATGGGTCTGTTGGAGCGGGTCCAGAGGAGAGCCACAAAAATGATCAGAGAGATGGAGCACCTCTGCTATGAGGCCAGCCTGAGAGAATTGGGGTTGTTCACCCTGGAGAAGAGAAGGCTGCGAGGAGACCTCATTGCGGCCTTTCAATACTTGAAGGGGGCTTGTAAGAAAGATGGGGACAGACTTTTTACCAAGGCCTGTAGTGATAGGACAAGGGGCAATGGCTTTAAATTAAAGGAGGGTTGATTCAGACTAGATATAAGGAAGAAATTTTTTTTTAATGAGGATGGGAAAACGCAGGAACAGGTTGCCCAGAGAGGTGGTGGAGGCCCCATCCCTGGAAACGTTCAAGGTCAGGTTGGATGGGGCTCTGAGCAACCCGATGTTGAATATGTCCATGCTCATTGGAGGGGGGTTGGACTAGATGATCTTTAAAGGTCCCTTCCAACCCAAACTATTCTGTGATTCTGTGATTTTTTACACAGTTTTTTGGGCTTTTGAGCTGTCATAGGCAGCTAGCTGTTCTCCACGGGGTGTTCAGTATCAGTATTCTGCCTCCCTCAAAGTTTATGGGAGCAGAACTTCTGGTCTCTCTCTCCTCTGCCTTTTAAAGCTTTGATAGCTGAATGATCTGAGATGTATAACCCAGTTTCTCCTTTAGAGACAAACTGTGACAGTAAGGCAGTTTTTTGCCTGCTTGTTGAGAGTGTAGTGCAAATTAATAAGTGTGTGAAGCTAGAAATGGCAAGAGAAAAGAGGAATTAAAGATCACAGAAGATGGAGGCAGATTTCAAAAGGCTCTTGGAGTCTGCTGGAATCACTCCTACCTCTTAGGGTGCCTCACTAACAGCAGTGCTTATGCCTTTCTTTCCATGATAAGAAGGAAAGAAAAGCTAATTAAGCGTGACAGAACCAGGTTCAAACAATCAAAAAAGTCTTACAAGAACTGTGACTGTTAAAGCTGTGTTATCTCTGCTTTAAGAACAGAAAATTTATGTAGTCAGTTGGGCAGGCATTGGAGAATTAGCATTCCATTATAACCAGTGAGTTTCAACCCCCTTCTCACCAGTGAAGTAAACGGTGAATCATCCAGTTTATGCCTGTTACTCTGGTCTGTCTCTATTTGCCACCTCAGTTAAATAACAATGCAAGATCAATGTTTTGAGGGTGGCCTAGTTTCAGAGACAAAGCTGTTCTTTATTGCTGTTGGTTTACATCTAATTGCGTCCTCTTAAAGGATGTAATGGAGTGATAGGTCTGGAACAGGCTGGCTGTCTTTGTATTTAAGATGAAGGCAGCAAGTCTAATGTATAATTTTTTTTTTTTTTTTTTTCCTTTAGGTCTGATTGGCTCAATCTTTTCCATCCTACAGTTTTTCTCCTCTCCCCTCACTGGTGCTGTGTCGGACTGCTTGGGCAGAAGACCTGTCATCTTGATGACAGTGGTATGTGTCTCATGCTGATTTCAGTCGTGCCATCTCAATACACAGTTGAGGGCCCTATGGTCTTGTGGTTAGCACAAAGGATTGGGAAATGGAACATTTTAGGTCTGATGGTTGTTGGTTGTTTCTTGCCAAGTCACTTGGCCACACTTCCAAATGCAAGTACTTAAGCTGAGCTTCCCAGATCCAGAATTGTACATAGGAGGCACACAAATACCTATCTGCTGCTGGGATTTTCCAAAATGCCTGTCCCCTGTGTACAGGAGTATGACTTCAGTTGCTCTGTTTACAAATATTAGCCTTAATCCCTGTATATTTTAGTTCCCCAAGTGACTAATGAGGGCTGATCACTTCATGACCTATTTCACAGAGCCTGGGGAGTGTTGGTTAGGAAGTGCTATAGAGCAGTGTAAGATGTGTTTCTTATGAACATTCTCCAAAATGTTTTCCCTGTTGCTGGTATGGGGTTCTAATTACAGAAGCAGTGCAGAGCAAGTGCATACATACATGGAGGAACTTGGCAGCAAATGATATACAAATCCCTGTATCCTGTATGCTTGTGGAGGGTGAATTAAACAAACGTGTGCTTATGATTGATTATGAATTTTAAGAGCTAGAACTGTGAATTCTTCTTATTTTGAAATCAGAATTCTCTTTAAGTTGGACACAAGTGGAGTGGGATGTACAAAAGTGGTTTTGTGCCCAGGACTGATGTAGCTCCCTCTGAACTTTCTTTGCTCTTCTAATTTTATTAGTAATCTCACATTTCTATGAAGTTTGTGTGGATTTGTTTCTACTTCTTCTATATCACTGTCCAGGACATAGTGCAGTATCAGTATATTCAGACATTTCTGTTACATGGGTTTTGGAGCAGCTGTTGAAAACAAACAAACAAAAAATTTAAATGTTTAGCTGGGAAATATGCAGAAACGATACCAACTTTGCTCTGCTTTATAAAGAACTCTTTCTTGCTTCTGCAGATGGGTTTGATAACATCATACGTGCTATGGGCTGCCTCTAGGACTTTTGGCATTTTTCTCCTCTCCAGGATCGTAGGTGGAATAAGCAAAGGGAATGTCAGCCTCTCCACAGCTATAATTGCTGACTTGCACTCTCCAAAGGCACGGAGCAAGGGCATGGTGAGTTACACCTGTGGGGTATATGTTTGGGTTTGCTGGGTAACTTTTAATTGATTTCAGGTGCTCAGAATGTCTTACTCAGGTGTGTAGTCATTGATCAAGTGAAAACATGACTTTATGTATAACCTCACTTCTGAAAAGGTGCCAGATCATTTTGCTGGTGAGCTCTCAGACTTTACTTGTCAATCACTTTTACCTACAACTGAAGCGCAGGTGCCCTAGAGGTGGAAAAACTATCTGTGGAAGTGTTGTAACTGTTAATCCTGCTAACTGTAATCCTCATTATAATAGCTGAGAAATCAAAAGGTCTTGTGGCCCAATTTTGGTAGCTGGAAGCCAGTTACAGGACAATCCATTTTTCTCACCTTCCCAAACTGTGGAAGTGCAGCAGCACTGCACAGCACAGCATGCCTCCTGATGTCCTTGGATGCTGCGCTGGCTTCAGGATCTGAGCTCAGCGGGTAAAGGATGTGGCATTTGGCTGACTGAGTAGCAAGTAATATGAACAGCTGCCCTGTCCTCTTCCGGAAGGCAGTGGACCAGATGGAAACACCCTGCAGGCTGAACTTTGCCTGCGAATTACCAGTTAGATCTTTTATCTTATAAAAACCTTGGGGGCCCAAACTTCTCTTAACAGATTGTTACAAGCCACTGTGCAGGACAGCTGCTTCTTGGGAGGGGAAAGCTTTAGATTTCACAGTGATAGCTAATGACTTTTCCAAGCAATTTATTATAGTCCTGGTGAGTCAAAGTATATTTTTATTTATGGAGAAGGATAGCCGTACAGCACTAGCAAATAAAACGGGTCAAGGCCTATTTTTAGGGCCTGAGAGCAAGTCACTTAGTACAGCATGGCTCACATCCATATGGCTGTAACCTCTTCTTTTTCAGAGCAGAGTAGGCATATTCATTCTGCTTTCTGGGAAGAGAATAGCACCTGACTGATGCTGTTCCCAGACTGTGAGGGGGCATTGCCTGGGAGAGTGCTAGCTGGGCAGGCTGAAACAACACTGGAGACTGTGAGGTGACACCTCAGTGTGCAATGGCCTTGTTTAGTTTAGTACTATAGATATAATTAAATAGATTCAGGAAAGCAGGAAGCTTGTGTCCTGGGATGATGCATGTTTGGGTGCTGCATATGCGAGTATACATCTTTGAATGTCTCTTAAAGAAAATGAGCCAGATACTGCACTGCTGTATTCTTAAGCAATCTCACTGAGGCTGATGACTCAAATCAGCGCTCTTTTAAGCTCCCATCCAGTGTGTACAGATTCTGCCTCTTTTCCTCTGTGCTGGTTTCATAAATCCTCTTTAGTACTTGCACTAAATTCAGGCTGTTCTGGGAAGCCTCTCAGCCCGTTTGCTCTATGAGACATAAATTCCTAAATACAGAAATTGCCAAAGCGTTTTAGAAGCTATAGACTTCATTATGAATTCCGACCATGGTGCTGTCCTCCCTTCTCCAGTTTTACACTACATGAGTTTATCCTGTGGCTGAAGGATCTGCTGGCTGAGCAGTCCCTGAGGTGAGAATCATTTCCGTTCCCAACTTTTTTTCACTCATAACCACGTTGCAGTTTGTTGCTGCCACTTTCCTGACTAGAAGAAAAGAGAATCAGTTGTTTGGAAATAACAGTTTTTTCATACTTAATGGTCGTTGCTGTACACTCCCTACATTCTCAGGGTGGTTATGTTCTGTATCTGGTTGCATTTCTTTAAAGTAAATGCCAGGAAATCCAAATTGTTTTAGAACTGAGCTGCCTGAACAAACTGGTGTCTAAAGCTACATGTCTGTGCTGATTGTATCACTGCAGGCAATGATTGGCGTTGCTTTCTCCCTTGGTTTTACCCTGGGTCCCATGATCGGAGCTTACCTAGCCATGGAGACAGAGAAAGGAGAAGTCTTCTATCTTCGTTCGGCATTGTTAGCACTCACGTTTGCTGTGGCTGATTTAATTTTCATCTTCTTCCTACTTCCGGAGACACTTCCCAAAGAAAAACGGGTAAATGGACTACCAATCTGAAGATCTGTGTTTCTTGCAAAAAACAGGGTTTGAGAACTGTTGAAGTACTGTAAGCAATGAAGACGGGGCTGAGCCAGTATCTCAGGATTTTAGCTCATTCCTGGGACTAGGATTTAATATTATTATTCAGGCTGGTGTCAAAGTGGTTGCACGATGGTCCCATCTCCTAGCCCAGTGTAATATGAGAAATTCTTTATAGCTAACACGTCTGCTTAATTGCTGGGTTTGGTGTGTTAGGTTTATATTTCTCAAAAACTAGTGGGAGCCTAGGAGGAAGAGGGTGAATTTTAAACTATGATCACAATGACTCCCTGGGGATGAATTTCAGCTAATCATAAAAGTAAATGCATCAGAGATCTTAACTATTATCTTGTCTTTGCTTATTTTGAACATTCAAGTAGCAAATTACTCTTATCTCTGAGCTGTGCTGTCTTCCACAGATACAAAATATCTACATGTGCTAAAATTCAGTGACTGTTTGGATTTGTGGGGCCAAACGTTTATTAACATTGTGATTTATTTTTGTGTGATCAGACACTGTCCAAGATACACCTGATTAAAAGTCTCTTGGAACAGTCTCCTTTGGCAGTGTAGGAGAGATTGAATTCAGCCCTAGGTATCTGGGTGAAACACTCGATTTGAAGCCTTCAGCTGTATTGGATCTTTCCTATCGTCCCTTGTTTCTAAGCAGCACATGGCTGTTGAAGCGTGCTTGGTTTCTGGATGGCCAGACCCATTTGACACTGAGAATTCAGTCAGCAGAGCATGGGAAGCTGAAAAGTCCTTGACTAGCATAAGCAGTACTTAGCAACAACTAAAACATCAGTGTGTTATCAGCATTCTTCTCATACTAAATCCAAAACACAGCACTATGCCTGCTACTAGGAAGAAAATTAACTCTATTCCAACCGAAACCAGGACAGTATCCACCCCTTATTCTATACCATCTACGTCATGCACAGGCCCTCCCCCAGTTCAGGAAACTTTTGTCTGCAATGCTTATGTCAGGGCAAAACTTGAGACCTTCCCTGAGTGTTTCCCAGCAGGTTGTGTCCCATGTGAAATTGGTTGCTCACATTATCTTCCCAAGCACTACAGCTGTTTTATTTTTTGTTAATAGCTCTTCCATGTGTCATCTGTTCCCCTTTCCTGTTTGGCTGTTTCTAAACATTCCAGATCAAATCCTGTTCTTGGTTAGAGCTGCCACTCTGAGGTGGTGGCAACACGTTGACGCAGGGAAGTGCTGTGGAGCAAATGTGTATTCTATAAACAATTCCACCTTTGCTGTAGAGGGATAAATGGCTTCAGAGCCTTTTAGGACTGTATGATGACCGAATGTCCTGCCGTGCCTCCCTTCCCCCCCCCCGCCTTTTATTATCCTTTTGAGAGTTCTTCTGATAAGCTAGTCTGTGTTAGCCAACATGACTGAATTTTAATAAGAAAATGAATCCCCTGCCCCTGCTCTTTGGGGCTCTGTCTCTGCAGCAGCAGGTATTGCATGAGGTGGATTAATAGGTGCATCTCAGGGTCAGGTCCCAGTCATGCAAAGTACACAGGGTGTTTGCTGATGAGATAGTGGTTTGTCTGGCATGGGAGCTTCTTGTGATCGGTATCAGTGTTAGTGCTTTTGCGCTGTCTCCTTTCAGCCAGCGTCTGGGCCACAGCCCCATGTGATTTATGTGTTCCAGGGTATTTGTAATTCCACTTATTTAGCAGCTTTGATCTTCTCTTGGGTAATTCCTCCCACTTTCTGAGTGGGAAGAGAGGAGTTTTCTTGGCCCCTGGATGACAGAGGAAAGGCAGGTATGTTGGCTGTTCCTTTCTGGAACTTGGCTGGGCTGAGCTGCAGCAGGTGCTCCCGAATTATAGGAATGGACGTGTTGGAAGGACAAAGCTGTAAAAAGAGGGGAAATGATAACCGGTAGGAGGATGTGCCAGTGGGGTCAGACATCTGTTTCCTTGAAATATTCTGTGTTCTTATCATACTCTTGTTTCTCTGTCAGTCCTCTTTTCACAGGAGAGAAGATAAAAGTATTTCACATTAATTCATGTTGGAATTAACTTGTAGAAAGGGGAAGGTGGAGGGGGACAGGGGGAACAAGGATGAGTTTTCATCCAAGGAGAACAGAATTTTGGCTATCCTTCTTCCCTTTTTTCATAGAATCATAGAATCATTTAGGTTGGAAAAGACCTTTAAGATCATCCAGTCCAACCATTAACCTAACACTACCAAGTCCACCACTAAAACAATTAAGGGTAAAGTAGCAACACCACGCCTCATGGCTTGGTGGCTGGATCATTTATAATGAAAGTAAAATCTAGGAATCATTAAGATTGGAAAGGTCCTCTAAGATCATCATTCCAATCATCAACCCAACACCACCATGCCCACTAAACCATGTCCCCAAGGGCCACATCTACCTGTTTTTTGAACACTTCCAAGGATGGTGACTCCCCGACCTCTCTGGGCAGCCTGTTCCAATGCTTGACTACCCTTTCCGTGAAGAAATTTTTCCTAATATCCAATCTAAACCTCCCCTGGCACAGCGTGAGCCCATTTCCTCTTGTCCTATCACTGGCTCCTTGGCAGAAGACACTAACACCCACCTCGCTACAACCTCCTTTCAGGTAGTTGTAGAGAGCGATAAGGTCTCCTCTCAGCCTCCTCTTCTCCAGGCTAAACAACCCCAGTTCCCTCAGCCGCTCCTCATAAGGCCTGTGCTCCAGACCCTTCACCAGCCTTGTTGCCCTTCTCTGAACACACTCCAGCACCTCAATGTCTTTCTTGTATTGAGGGGCCCAAAACTGGACACAGTATTCCAGGTGCGGCCTCACCAGCGCCGAGTACAGGGGGACAATCACCTCCCTGCTCCTGCTGGCCACACTATTCCTGATACAGGCCAGGGTGCTGTTGGCCTTCTTGGCCACCTGGGCACACTGCTGGCTCATGTTCAGCCGGCTGTCTACCAACACCCCCAGGTCCTTTTCAGCCAGGCAGCTTTCCAGCCACTCTTCCCCAAGCCTGTAGCGTTGCATGGGGTTGTTGTGACCCAAGTGCAGGACCTAGCACTTGGCCTTGTTAAACCTCATACAGCTGGCCTCAGCCCATCGATCCAGCCTGTCCAGGTCCCTCTGCAGGGCCATCCTACCCTTGAGCAGATCAACACTCCCACCCAGTTTGGTGTCATCTGCAAACTTGTTGAGGGCACACTCAATCCCCTCATCCAGATTTCCAACTGTTCCACAAGTTTATCAGGCAAAGATTGACCACAGAACTGTACCTTTCACTGTCAGAGACACTGATCTTTATGTGAGGTGGCCAAAACAGCTCCTGCTGTGACCTGCTTGGGAGAGGGAGGAACAGAAAGGTCTCTAGTGGAATCTGTCCCCTTTAAGACCTTTTGAGTTAATTTTCAGCTAAGCTATAGTCATGGTCAGGGCTGCCTAGCTGGAGGGAGGGTCTTATGACTGTTTTTTTTTCTGGTGTCCAGCTAATCATGTAAGGACTGTGTGTAGGGCTATGCAGCATCACTAGCAGACTTATGGAAAAACAAGGTTTTTGCTCTATGCATGCTAGACAGTGTCTGATTTGAAGGGTAAGGCTGGAGCTTGGAAGGCCCAGGCTGCATTCCTGATTTGGACTGACTCTGTGCCTTCAAGACGTGTTACTTAGTCTCTCTGCATTAGAGAGTAAACAAAGACACTGTGAAAAATGACTGCCATTCAAGGTGACTTTTGGAGTGATCATGAAGTAAAATTACGCAATTTTGGAGTAATAAATCATAAGCATAGAAACTAAATACAAATGAGATGTTGCAGATTTTGAACCTGTGAAGAATCTAAGCTCGACGCTGATGAAATTGACTGAAATTGGCAGTGTGTACTTTGTTATTTGGGGGTGATGAAACACTTTTGTCAGTTTTAGGACAACGTTTTCTTTATCGATCAGTGGATGAAGTCACTTCTAGACTACTGCTTCTAGGGCAAAGATAGGAGAAATTAAAAGAAATTTACATGCATACACGTATATTAAAAAAAATCTAATACATATGTATATTTCATGAAACACTTAAGATTTTAAACATATGCGTATATAAGATATACCCTCCAGAACAAACTGAAATCAGCCTTGCAGTACAGAGCAGCTTGGCACCCTGTCTGACATGGATAATACTTCAAAACAGGTACAAACTTCAGGGTTTTTTATTACTGGCAAACATGCTTGAAGAGAGTTGCTTGTTACAGATTCTCTGCTGTAGTACAAACACCATCATGCCAACAAATGCAGGAACTGAGGATTGCTACAAGCCAGCTTCAGGAAATCCTCTTACAGACCTTTTAAAAGCATGAGGAAACTTCTCCTTGGGAGTGTCTGTTTACTCTCTGCAGTACATGTAGTGGAAGGGGAGATAAATATCCCAGTTTGTTCTGTGTGGATCAGCAGCTTTATGGCTTTATATAAAACCAGCCTGGTATATTGAACTGGTTGCTGTTGTGAGACTAATGGGCCCCAGAGCTCTGCTGTTGGATACTCTGAAGGTCTGACTATCAAAACAAGACAGGGGTCATGTTAATACCATATTGAAGGTTGATTTGTTTACAGCTTTATTAAATCCAGTCCATATGAGTCCTCAGGTCATACACTGAGATTAAGTTCCACTGATAATTTGACCTTTAATCTCTGCCCTCAAGAGGGTAATAGCTCCCTCTGTTCCTCCCTATCTGGGAAGAGAAGGAAGCTCATCAGATAAAATCTGTGCAGCGCTTTGAAGATGTGAAATACTAAGTGTGATTATTCAGGATTCTCGAGTCTGTCTGTCGTGGTTTAGCCCCAGCCAGCAACTCAGTACCACGCAGCCGCTCGCTCACTCCCCCTACCCCGATGGGATGGGGGAGAGAATCGGAGGAGTAAGAGTGAGAAACACTCCTGGGTTGAGATAAGAACAGTTTAATAATTGAAATAAAGTAAAATAGTAATGCTAATAGTAACAGTATAATAATGGTAATAATAGTAATGATACACGAAGCAAGTGATGCACAATGCAATTGCTCACCACCCGCCGACCGATACCCAGACAGTTCCCGAGCAGCGATCGCTGCTCCCCGGCCAACCCCCCCCAGTTTATATACTGAGCATGACGTCATATGGTATGGAATAGCCCTTTGGGCAGTTTGGATCAACTATTCTGGCTGTGCCCCCTCCCAGTTTCTTGTGCGCCTGGCAGAGCATGGGAAGCTGAAAAAGTCCTTGACTAGCATAAGCAGTACTCAGCAACAACTAAAAACATCAGCATGTTATCAACATTCTTCTCCTACTAAATCCAAAACACAGCACTATGCCTGCTGCTAGGAAGAAAATTAACTCTATCCCAGCCGAAACCAGGACACTGTCTTATCTCTTCCTGTGATTGTCATGTAAAGTGGCAGTCTAAATTCTCCTACTTTAAAAGGAATTGTTTCCTTAAGAATTTAGGCATTATTTCTTCTTCAGTATTTTCTTCCATTCTCTCTACCTTAGAATAAAAAATAAACAAATCAAAAAATTAAATTCCCTACAGATGAAAGAATAAGCATCTCCTAAGCTCCTGTTGATAAGGAGCAAGGAGAGTGCCACTAGATGCGTAATTAGGTTGAGATGTACAGAGTACAAGGACCAGAAGTGCTACAGAACAAATTTTCCTTTTCAAAAAGCCACACAATGTGGCTGGGCAGAATGTCTCTAGAAATCTCTCTAAAATCTCTCCAAGGAATCTCTAAAAATTATATTTTCCTTTTCTTCCCCAGGAGGTGTCACTGGCTGGCTAAAAGAACAACCAGTATCAAAACAGAGCATTGTTTGATGTGCTACACATACTGTTCTCGGACCTGTAGCACACAAGCAAATCCACATCTTCCTGTAAGCTTGCAGGCAGATGTGCCATTATTTTCCCAGTAAATGTTCATTGGACATGAGGGGTGATGCAAAAAATGAACCAAATAAAGCCACTTTCAAAGCTGTGGAGAATGAGCCTCTTCCACTTTTTGAGAACCCAGGGAAGAATGTTTTCTGTCTTCAGTGAAAGCTGCTATCAGTGCTCTACCTTCTAGTCATAGTGCTGGAGCCAGTTCTGTGATCAGAAAGTCTGGGATGTTATTGGGGGTCACTCAAACACCAATGTCAGTTGCCTTGTTTCATCTCAGATAATTTGTGTAGGTGTAGAAGCACATTTGACTGTTGCTGTCAATTCCTTGCAGTAGTTACTACATCAGGTTTTAAAATAAACCTCCCTCTTTCTCTGATCAGGTCTCTTCTGTGACATCTGGATTTCGGGCAGCAGTTGACTTGCTCAGTCCTTTGGCTTTATTTCAGTTCTCTGCAGTCACCCGAGGAAAGGAATCCCCTTCAGAGGAGAGTAAGTGTTAGCTGGCTTTTTATATTAATATTGTATGTCTTTTTGTATGTGGCGGTGGTTTCTAAGTGAAAACTTTACTCAAACCATTTCAGAAGCAGCACTCTGTTCACTCATTTAAAACCCACCTCACTAACTTATGAACAGGGAAGTGCAAGTTCCCTTGGCTGATGGTCCTGTTATTCCCAAAAAAAGGTTTTAGAGAGTAGGGTTTTGAAGATTTCTGACTTGCTACTTGCTTTTTCTTCAGGCACTGGCTGCAGCATGGGGTAGGCTGCAGTAAGTGAAGTGATTTAAAAAGAGAGATGAAGGCATGAGTAAGGGAGTTACGAGTTTGCTTATCCAAGCTGCAAACCAGGAAACTTCAGACTGGAACTTTATTTCTCAATTCAGGACTTGGAGGTGTAGGATTTGAGCTGGCCATTTCTCTATATGAAATTATTTAAGCTCTAGAAAATAAATCAATGTTTGCCAGGTACACCAGCTTATTATTCAGTCCTCCTTGCTGCTGCATCAGGAATAAAGTAATGTTTGCCACTTTGGAGAAAACTGGTTAAACCCTGCATTGGTAGAAAAACAAGTAAGGTAATCTGTCACAGACTACTTGTAGCTTAGAAAAGGGATGCTGTGCTTTAGCCAGTATCATCCTGAGAGTGGCATCAAGGTATTAGGTGGAATGCGGGTATTGATTAAAAATAAAGAACTAAATCCCTGTATAGGTGGGGGTGTCAATGTGAGGCAGAGGGGCTGGATTGGGTGAGTGAAACCACGGTGACCCAGAGAGAGATTAGTCTTTTTGGCTCTCCTCCCCTCATAAGGAGGGAGGTAATGGGCAGAAGTCATTTTGTGGCATGTCTTGTATGGATATTTAAAATGAGCATCTGAGGTGAAAACTTTCCCCTGTACAGTTGATAAATGTTGCTCTACTATTGTTGTTATATTCTCAAGCTATGCTTGAAAAACACCACCGTATTTCTCTCTCTCTCTTCCCCCCCCCCCCCCCCCCTTGGTGTTTTTTTGTTTGTTTTTTGTTTGTTTAGATCTTCAGAATCTCAAAATCTTGGGCCTGGCTTACTTCCTGTACCTCTTCCTGTTTTCTGGCTTGGAGTATACACTGAGTTTTCTCACTCACCAGAGATTCCAGTTCAGCAGGTATAGCACACTTAGAAGATAAATGTTGTATATTTTGTCTATGATATTTTCCAAAATCTTGATTTAATGTCTCTTCATTTATTTTCAACAGAGGCTTTATAAGGTTAGTAAAAAAAGCAACCACTGCATTCAGTGATACTTGGGCTTGTGGGAAGAATTTATGAAAATACAGGTACACTGTTTATCATGAAAGGAAATACTCATTGAATCTACAACTTCTAATAACTAGAGGAAATCAATACACAAAATTAAATTTAAGCTCCTGAAATATGTATGGCTGGGCTAGTTGTATTGATTATAATAAAACCTTTTCTAGCCCGGAAGAGTTCTTCAGTATCAGGACAAATCTTGAAGCTCAAAAGAGGCAAAGGATGGAGGGATAGCTGTGTGATTATATTTGCTCATCAGAGTTCTGAATTGCATATGGTGTATAGTCATTACATCACAGAGTTTAGTTTCCTTTAGTCAAACACTAGAGAAGAAAGAGAACAGAATCCACTAACAGCAGCTCAGCTTGAAATACTTTTCCTGCCAGCTCATAGGAAGGTTTCCAGCCAGGAACATGATCTTGCAGCTTGATTCCTTATGTGTGTCCTTCCCTTGGAGTAATTCTCGGGGTTTTGTCTCATCTTTCCCTGCCTGCCTTTCATTACAGTTTGTGGCTTAACTAATGTGTGTGCATCAAGGAAAGGTTTTTTAGTGTATTAAGCTTGCTTCTGCAGAGTCCTTTCAGGATAGCCACGTAGTGAGATATACAACTTCATGCCAACAGTACAGGCTGTGTGACGAACAAGCTTGTTATGGAGGTGAGAACTTTTAGTTGAGAATAGCCTCATAGTTTAGTACTAAGAGAGGTGAAAGGGAAATTTGAAGAAATGTTTAAGGGTGGAGGGAGTGATGTTGCAAGTTTCCCGGTACAATATATGATCACCACCATGCCAGTGCCCATGTTGTGCCTTGGTGACATTAATCAAACTCTGCATGAGTGGTGGCAGTGGTTGTGAGAAAGTAAAACGCTTGTTCCTTGGAAACCAACAACCCCTGTGCATGTGGCACAGGGTAGTTGATGTGTTGACTCTTTGTGGGCCACCCTAGAAGCAAGTGAACTACAGCATAGCAGTCTAGAAGTGATTGCAGCATTTGCCAGCAGCCATCCCATCTCTGTGTAAGACCTCAGAGGTTTATCTTCTTGCTGTCTACCTGCCATGGAAACTGATGTCAGCATATTAAGCACTTTGCACTGCTCATGCAAGCACCAAAAAGCATTTTCTCTGGTTCAGGAAAGGGTCTACACTGAACCTGTGAATCCCAGGGTGGAATGCTCTGTGCGTGACTCCATAATCCATGTTTTTGCCTCCCTTCTAGCATGCAGCAGGGCAAGATGTTTTTCTTTATTGGAATAACAATGGCTGTGATCCAGGGAGGCTATGCGCGCCGAATCAAGCCAGGAAATGAAATCAGAGCGGTAAAAAGGGTAAAAAAAAAAATAATAATTTTTTTTTCTTTTCCACCACAAATCTGGTACATTAATTTTCAATCTAAAGTGCAACGAAAGGTAGCTGGAGACGACGACTGTACTTGTCAAATCAAAAGAAATTTCTGTCTCATTAATCCAGCTAAGTGACTTCTCAAGACCCTGGTTGTTGGGCACTTACCACTCTAACTAAACTTGGGAACATTAGATCCATTTCTCACCATGTCAGCTACGATATTATTGAAACTTTGAGTTCTTCATATATAACTGCAGCAGGGAATGAGAACAGAGTGTCTGTCTGTGCAAGCTAGGTAAAATGCTGTGAAGATTATGCTTTCAGTGATTTCTCTTGCAGTGCACAAGCTTTTTGCTCTCTTGGGCTAGCTCAGGAGATAAAGAGTTAAAGCTAGATTTCTGTCCAGTTCAACACAGAACAAGAGAAAAAAAACACCGAAACCCACTATATCATGTGAGAGAGAGAACTGCAAAAATCTGTTTTTCCTCAGTTGTGGGAAATGGGTGGTGGGATGACTACAGCCTGTGTTGCAGGTGACCCCAGCCCACATGTGGCCTGCAATCATGTGATAGTGAGAGAGAACAGAAAAGTAAATTGCGCTGATGTGTGGCCATCCAGGTGAATTTGAAATGTCTGCTTGAGAAGAAAGGGCTTTCTGCTTCTAACTTAAATGTAGTCCCATCAGTGGAAGAGAACTGGCAGGACACCTAGAGCTAGGCTTTAACGAGCAATGCTTAAATGTAACCGTGTGACTCATTCACTTTGCAGGCTCTTATGTTGCTGATTCCAGCTTTCTTGTTAATTGGATGGGCTGCAAATGTGACCATGCTGAGTGTTGGACTGTTGCTGTACTCTTTTGGTGAGCTATTCAAAATGCAGTGAAAGCTAAGCACAAATAATTTTTCTTCATGTATTTATTCACCCTGTTAAAAAAGACGCGCTTCCAATTTCAAACTATAAGTAATAGAAAGTTGACATTTCTGTTTATAAAATATGGCAGAAATAGCCTCCGGGTTTTTTTCTGATGCTGTTTGTATCACAGGAAGTTGCTGTGGTGGTATTTGGAAGCATCCCCAGTGCTCCTGTTGTCCTGTCTCACTGGGGAGCTCTTGAGGGTGTTTGTCCCCCTCTCATCAAACCTAGAAGCAAAATATTCACTAAATAGCTCAGCTCAGGAAAAGAAGGAAGACGGCATGTCTTTGCATGTCTGTGGTGGCTGCATTATCTCTTAGGCAACAGGCTGAAGAGCCCTGCGCGCTCCAAAGCGGAAGGCGGGAGCGTGCGCTCAGGCTGAGCGAGAGCGAGGGTAAATCAGCGCTGCCCTGAACGCTGTGGCACGGGGCTGCGCTGCCTGGACACCGCTCCGCTCTCTTGCACTGCAGGCTGCTAGCTCAGGGAGGGAGCAAAACTCCACCTATTGTTTTCAATAAGCGCAGATGGTTTTCAAGGATGTTTTGAGTGTTTATGTAAATAATATTCTGTCAATTTAAGCTGTTATTCAGGGAAATAATTATGAATGAAGTTGGATTCATCTACTGAAGTGCCTGTCTGAAAAGAGATTTCAGATATTCCCCATGCTGCTAACTATTGTTAAGAAGCTTCAAATATGACTAATTATGAAAGTAGAAGACTTCTCTTTCGCATGATACAGCTTGATTTAAGAGTAAACTGTAAACCACAAAATGTATCTATTTAGTAGCTCGCTTGTCTAGGGACAGCTGTGTTTGACAAGTTTCAAAATCTACATCTTATCTACAGATTAGCTTGCTTTTGGAAGCCCGCTTGGTGAGGAGGGCCGAGAGGAGGTATTCATTTTGTCTAACTGTGCTTCTAAGTTAGGAGCCTTGTCTTCCGAGGCTCCATACCTGGGTAGAAGACCCCATCTCTTCCCCAGTTAAGCCAGCTAGAAATGCCCCTGGAGGGGCCTCTTTTTCCCCCCTCTCTTCCTCAGGAGTTGGGGCGCCTGCAGTTAAGGCAACATGTCTGTCATTCCTGCTCTCCAGTTGCTCTTTCCTTCCCAGAAAAGATTCCACTTTGTATGCTTAGAGCACTTCCTTCTTGGCAGAAAAGGCCCCTATTTCAGTAAGAGGGCAGCGATTGCTGACCAGCTCTTGGCTTTCGAGTCCAAAAATTTTGTAACCCTTTCTCCTTGGACTTGACTGTCTTATTTCCCAAGACAGAACATAGCTGCCTCTTTCATCCATGAGTAGGGTAAAGCCGTATGCCTGGGGACAGTGTGAGCCTGTGTACAGCCACCTCATTGTCCATTTGAAATACGGGCGAGTCCCTTTCCCTGCTCCACCTGACGAGACCACAGCGATTTGGAAAACTACCAATTAGCTGATCTGACCTATCCACCCCCTTCCTGTGGGCTCACAGAATGAGACACGCTGATGTGAAACATCTGCTCGGAGCACTCATGGCTCTGGGGTCTTCGTGCCGGTTGGCTTTGAAGGGGGTGTTCTTGTTATTGAACTGGATTAAACCCGATGTTTCGTTGTTGGTACAGTGCCCCAGAGCTCAGCGTATTTCTCTGCAGCAGTAATGAGTTTGGGCCATGTGTTTTTCACTATTGCTCTTGTAACTGTTTTGAGCTCTCTGCTGTTCACTGACAGTCTCTCTTGTGGATTTTTCCAGCTGCAGCCATTGTTATCCCGTGTTTGTCAGCAGTGGTGTCAGGCTATGGTGAGTGTCTTTCCTGCTTTGAGCGGCAGCCCTTGGCCACATCATTGACCTTTGTATAGACTTGGCTCAAATACAGAACTGACCTCAAGTTTAGCGATGCATCAACAGGAACACTCGTGGCGTAGGTCCACCTCGGATCTGAATGCTGGACCGGTGCCTCTGGCTGCTGCTTGGCTTTATAAAAGGCCTCTTTCCCCCCAAATGCGTTAGCAAGGAGAGCAGAAATGCTGAGTTCACAGCAAACTGCTACTCCAGGTTGTACGTATGTAACCCTGAAGCGATAACCACCCCTGCAGGAGCGAGGCTAAAGCCTAGAAAAGAGCCCCTCCCTGCCGCTTGTATGCTGCCCCTTTTCAGTACAGCCAGCGAGCCACAACTGTAGTTACCCAGGGAGCACCCTGTGCTTTGCTGCGGGGAGGCAACCGGCTGTGTTACGCCGGAGGGGCTGCAGCCTTCAGCCCCTTCCCTTCTGGGAACATCCTTCACAGGCGGGAAGCTGAGTGGGGCTGCTGGGGATAGGGAGACAATATCCTGACCCTGGGACATGCAGAAAGCCCACAAGGGAGCATAGGGAAAACCCCAAACTGACTTGTACCTGTTTCTGAAAACTGTCAGCACTCCATAATGGATAGTTTCAGAGCTAACGAACAGCAATGATCTGTTCAGAGCGACCATAGAATCATAGAATGCTTTGGGTTGGAAGGGACCTTGAGAGATCATCGAGCCCAACCCCCCCTGCAGTGAGCAGGGATTGAACCCGTGACCTTGGCATTATTAGCACCGCACTCTAACCAACTGAGCTAACCATCAGTGTCACGCTTTAATTTTGTAATCAAATTGTTCCAGTGTAATTGGGAGACTTGAAGCAACCTTATTTCTGGTTATGATTAAGATGAGGAAGAATGGGCAAAGAATTAATATTGTGGGCAAAGGCCACAAACAGCACAGAGCAGGGAATGGCCTGGGTTCTCTGAAAGAAACACCAGCCATCACTGCCAGCAATAAAATAATTTCTTCCTGATTCCTTAGAAAAGATGTTCTAAGGAACCTTCTAAAACCTTCCGGATTTGTGGCACCGGTTGCTACGTAACCTTGTAAAGCGGGTGTAGCTGTGTTGCCATCTGTGGATGACACAGCTCTTGCTTTAGCTTTGGTTCAGTGGGTTCCAGCACTACAGTGCTTGCTGAGGTGAGAAAGTAAGGCTTTACTCATTGTCACTTTTACGTTGCTTTTATTTAGCTTGCATTCGTGCTTCTGTGTTTATTATACACCTGTGCCTCCTCAGTAAGTCTTGTGTTCAATGTAAAGTGCTTTTTTGTGTTGGGTTTTTTTTTGGAGGGGAGGCAGGGGTTGCACCACAAGTTCTCCATGGACAAGCACTCTTGTCAAGCCCTGGTGTTTTTTCAGTGAAGCAATCACGTTGATCTTGGTGGTGGGGCAATAAAAGCAGCTTGGGCAGCAAGTGTGAAATGAAAGGGGGGGAGCTGCATGTGGGCAGTACCTCCGAGGAACAAGGCTCCAGGAGCTACCGCCGTGCCCGGCCCTGCACGCGTTCCCTGCCCCAGGCACAGCCTCCGCGCTGAGTTCACGCTCTCTGCTCGCACAGGCTCTGCCAGCCAGAAGGGACGCGTGATGGGGATCCTGCGGAGCCTGGGCGCCCTCGCCAGAGCCCTGGGACCGATCCTGTCAGCTACAGGTGAGCGCGGCCTCGTGCTCCGTCCTGCCGCTGCCAGCGTGCGGCGTCGCTCCGGGCCCCGCCGCCCGGGCGGCTCTGAGGGGGAAGCGCAACACCTCTCAGAGCCATAAAGTTGTCTCTGCAGACATAGGTACCCGAGAGCTGCACCAGGGTGGGACATGGGCCTTGTGAGCAACAATGAAAGCCTCATGGATGAGTTCAAAAAGTTCATACCAGCAGAGCTAAACTAGACAGCAGGTATTGTCTGACTCTTTAAATAAATTCCAGCAACAGCATCAACCTAACCGGGCCCTGTGTGCAGCTGTGTGGGCAGAGGAGCACCAGCGTGCAGGGGGAGCTGGAGGCTGCCAGGAGGCAGGAACCCCTGCCCCTGCCGGGCTTATTTTTAGCCATTTTAACACGTGACCGTGCCTGCTGAGGGGCCACCCTGGCATGGGGTGAGCAGGAGGCAGTGAAACTGAGGTCTCCTGTGATGCAGTAACTGGTTCCCCACAGCCCGTGCAGCTCCATCCTGAGATGATGCAAGTGACGTAGGGAGGGTCCAGCGTGTGCAACAAAGAGGTGTTCAGCGCCGAACGTGTCTGTGACCTGGAGCCCATGCCCCAGCAATGCCCCGGGGCTCAGGGAGGTTCAGCGCACAGTGCCTGGTGGCCCTGGCTGAGCTCGGACCGTGCCCAAGGAGCACAGGCACCCCTGTGCGGGGTTCAGTTCCCCCAAGCCATTGCAGGGTAAAGGGACAGAGTAAGGGGAAGCAGCCACGCAGCACGTCAGAGCTTGACCTTGGCCCTAAGATCAAGTTTGAGCAAAGATAAGTTTGATCAGGTTTGAGCAAAGATAAAGATGATCAAGTTTGAGCAAAGCTTCACCTGCTTCCTAGGCCTTGGCTTCTCGAGCGTTTCACGTAAGGAGGCCAATACCAACAGTGGGAGAGCTGCAGGAGCAGCACAGGCAGCGCCAGGAGCTGCCGTGGTGGAGGTGCTGGGGCAGAGAGTTAAACAGTTGCCTTGTGGCTAAAGCTGAATGCAAATGGGAATGTCCCTATTTCCATACTGGCAAGAACAAAAGGATCCTGTTTAAAATAACCACTTTTAACATGCTGTTTCCCTGGAAAAGAACCAGCATTGGTATGAGCTACCTCCTCTTTATAGCTTGTGCGCCAGCAAGGCTGTGCAGTGAAAGGTTCAGTAGTTCTGTCGTCTCCCATGGTATCAGGAGGTTGTGGAGAGCAGCAGCGTTGAAGGCCCATTTAGGCAGCCCCCAGGCCAAGTGTACTAACGCGCTAACCCTCCTTTCCTTTGCAGTTTACTGGCTGGCAGGGGCAGAGGTTTGCTTCACTGTCTGTGGAGCTTTCTTCCTCATCCCCTTCATTGTACTTGGTTCTGTAAAACAGCAGACAAAGGAGGAGTAGGAGGCAACCGCAGAACTATCACCAGCTCCCAAGGACCCCTACGAGCCCTGACTCTCGGCACCTGACTGCTGCTCACAACAAGAGGAGGATGATTTTGATCTTCCAGCCAGGGCTATGTGATGACCCTCTGCAGCAACACCAGGCTTCAGGTCTCTTAGGGCCCTCCACAAGCGGCTATGTGTAAGACGGCCTCCCAGCCAGCTCGGCTAGTTTGCAAATAGAGAAAAAAAAAAAAATAAAAAAACCCACAGAACAGTTGAGTAAAGCATTAAGATCATCAGACCAGCAGAGCCGGGTGTGACAGCAACACGGCACACCGCAATCCCAGCTCACATCGAGCGCACGGAGCTCTCCTCTGCTGCTCTCCCTGGGCCACCAGCACGAGCTGGACCAAAGCCGCCCCCGAGGCCTGGGCGCAGAGGATGCTGTGGCCGGGCTCTGGCCGGCAGAGAGCAGCTGCAGGGGGGAGCTGCCGTACCCCTGTCACGAGACCGCCACAGAGGCCCAGTGGACCTGGCAAAAGCTGCACCCACCGTCTTAAAACGTGACCGTCGAAAACAAGTGAGCAGCATGCTGCAGGCTTCCTCAGCCTGACCCGTGCTTTGGCACAGGCGGACTGCTTTTAATATACAATTAAATTTTGAGGGATGTTTTATATTTCTAATACTGTGCAATGTTTTTTGATGTTCTTTTTGCATTACAAATAAACTGTTACATTGTGCACTTGTCTAGTCAGTTAGTTACCCGGAAGATGTTACTCTCAACCAAACTTCGCTGTTTGGCGCAGCCGAAGCGGGGGCCAGAACTGCGCCCCGACTGCCGAAGGCGGCCCCGAGGGCTGGGGAAGGGCCCCAGCTTGGGGCAGGAAGCCCTGCAACAGCCAATTTGAGTATTTCCTGAGAATATGTTAAAGCACTCATTAATCATTAAAAGAAGATGGAGCAAATTAAATTCCACAGGCGACAGCTGCAGAATAAAACTGTCCAAGTTTTGAAAGCAGAGCATCAATTTCTTTTTTTTTTTAAGAGTTTTATTTGTGAGTAGAACTTAATGATACAAGAAAGAAAGAAAAATACAGGGCTTCGTTCTGCCCCAAAGTGTGTAACCATACCATACGTGACTACATTTCATATTGTAATACAAAGAATTAAAAGAACAAACTACAAAATTAGAAATTAAGAGTCATTGCATATGTGGTCAAGATAAATGGAGGGACTCCGTTAAAGAACTGAAACATAGAGCCATTAGTCATTTAATTACGACCCTGCAATAAAACACAATTTAGCAAAATAAGTAGTGTACGCTTCCTAGTGTACAGAGGACATACAGGTTAAAGTACAAGCTGAAAGCCATTCGCGCCATGCAGCCCCGACCAAAGGCGGCCGTTCGGGTCTCCCGCTGCTCCCGCTCCGGCCCCCCTGCCCCCCTGCCCGTCCCCACCTGGCCAGGGCCCCGCTCCCCTTCCCCAGCCAGGCACCGGCACCTCCCAGCCCAGCCCAGCGCAGGCCTCCACCCACCCACCTCTCCCTTGGTGCTTTCTGCTGCAGGAATGTAAGGCATTAGTTTTCTGCTATTTTACACCAACTGCGATGTTTAATATTGTCCTAAAAGGTTACATCCGTCTTCTGTTTCGTTACGGACGCTGAGCGCGCGTCTCCCACGCAGGGGCGTGGGTGTTTGCTGCTGTTAACGCCAGAAACGCTCACACAAGGCACCAGGAAGGGTCACCGACCCTCCCCGCTTTTGGTGGGGTCATTACACACGGTTTCTGGAGAATTCTTGCAAGCTTTGCCTATCTGATCTTAAACTACTTTTATCATTAGTGAGAGACAGAAGCATGGCAATAACTGGAAAATCATTACTTCAGTGGTGGAAGTGATTTTCTTTACCGTGCTACATATTAAACAAACATTTATAGCAAACTCTGAAAATACACCTGTAAGGTTACTGGGGATTTCTGCACTTTACTGCTGGCAACAAGGAAAAGAAATGAAAGAAATGCCAGGTTTTGTAAGTGAAAATAATTAATATTAAAAAAAAGGTTAAATATTCAGTGTAATGCATTTACATCTTTATCATGGGAAGGAACAAACACAAAAGGCCACGGGTAGGGCTCACATGCAACAGGTTTGCACGTGCACCCAAGGGATTTTTAAGAGGGTGAAAAAACCCTGTGCTAAGGCCCAGCATACAGCTGCCCATGCTTCACACCACCAGCTGAAAAACTGCTCAAATACCTTGAATACAGTTACTTTTTAACCCTTCCTAACAGCCAGATTACCATATGACTGATTCTTAGGGAGGCGAGACTGAAAGACAGATTTCCCTTAAACTGTATTCACGAGGGGGAAAAAAAGAAAAAAAGGATTGGGCTCTTTCAACACACAGCATGAGCGGAACACACCACAGTTATTCCAGTCCTAGACATCAAAGGTGATTTCAAGTGCCAGTCATAAAATAAAACAAAGTGAAAAACACCTGCATTTTGTTACAACAGTCAGAGGGGAGAAAGCGAGGAAGGAAGGGAGAGCCTCAAAGCTTGACTAAAACGTGATCGGTAATCACAAGCTCGCAGAAGTTTACATGTCAGCTCAAGAATACGTCCCCCTTGAAGTCACCACTGCAAAAGCATCCTCTCTAAAAGTCAGTATTGAAGAAGAAATGTACTCGTGACTTGGAACAGAATAGTGGGAAAGAACGCTTCTTGTGGTAAGCAACGCGTGTTTTATTTTTAATTGTGAAACTTCTAATCTTTTGTAAAGCAGTGCGGGCTTTAAATTAAAAATAGTGATTCAATGCCTTCCACGTGGAAGTCGCTCACATTTGATTACAAATTAGGGATCAGATCTGTGGTAGCTGCTGAAAACACAGGATTAGCACCTTTTTGGACATTAGTTTCTGGTTATAACCTTGAACAATCGAGCTGTAACTTGAGGGGCTGGGTGGGTTACTTGCTGCATTCATTTACGTAATAAGACAAAACACTCGGTACGATCTGGTACATTCTAGTGGTTAATGAATCTGAAAATATGACAGTGTTTCTGCAGTGTGTTTGGCCTTTAGGAGTCACTCTTCTTTTTGCTCTTCTTCAGGAAGGAAGGAGTGCGAAACTTCTTTTTCTTTTTCGATGGGGACTTCCCTGGAGATTCGTCACTACCTGCATCAGCCGCTGTCCCCTCCTCAGCTGTTGGCGTCACTGGCTCCTCAGCGGGTTGAGACTGGGACTGGGGTTCCTTATTTTCCACTGCAGGTGACTCCGTTTGGCTTTTGGGCACATCTTCATCGCATCTCCCTTCCTCCTTTCCCAAGGGAAGGAAGCCGAGTGCTTCTGAAGGCTCATCGGGGGTGAGATCTGGGAGGGTTTGCTTGAAAGTTGCAGCGTCACTGTCATCTTTGTAGGTCTGGTCCTGCCGTGTCTCTGGTGGGCGGACAGACAGTGACAGGTTAGGTTACCTAAGTGTCCCTAGAACAGAGGAAGCGAAGCACGGTGGTGCTGAGCGCTCTTTAAAAACCCTAATGTATTCGCTTTGCATAAAAGCCTTTGTAATAGGCCTGCTCTCCTTTACCCTTGGGCGCAGAGATAGACATAAGATACTCAAAAATTTTGTTTTTAAGCTTCTTACCGCAGAACAGATAAAGCTGAATTCCATCATGTGGGTGTAAACCAGCAAGAAAGTAGCTGTTCAGCCTTCTCTCAGGTTTTATTTATAACATTTGCAAGCGACCGGAGATTTTAGTACAGTAAGCAGGAATTAAACCTACGGTTTTCTTTGGCATTGAAGAGAGCATCATGAAATTCCGTATCTTGATTCTTTTTTCTTTTGGTGGGATAAAATTAATTGCTGGTTTGCAGCAATCCGATACATGCAAATACATTAATTTCTAAACTATTGGCTTGCCAATTTGTAATCACAATGCTTGGATTTTCATAATATTCTTCCATGAGATCTAACAGATGTTGCTTCAGGTTATGATTTCCTATCACAAAGGCTTCACTTCTTTTGCAAGATATGAGTATATATTATGGATTCCTGTAAGTAAAATCCATGTATTTTATCAGATTAAATGAGCTCAGCAGCTTATGCGATACAGCTTTTTTTTTTTTTTTTTAAAATGTATGTGATGTCCAACAGCAAAACTCACCCCTGGGTAAAGGAACATCAAAAATCTGTTGTTAACTTTATATCCAAAGGTGAACTTTACCACTATTCCCTCAACTCTAACGCTTCCTTCAATCACCACTATGCTTTAGAGATGTTCTCTTTAAAGCTCCTCTTTGTGCACGTATATTTAACAAGGAGCACTTTTTGAAGTCCCCTGCAGCGTTCATCACTGCACTGTAGCCCAGAAGTATCTTGTTAGCTGTGTCAAATATATCCCCACTGAAGTTACGTAAGGAGGAATTTAGAACAAAATTCAGGCCACACTCATTGCAAGGCACAAAAGAAAGGCAACTATTTTTTCCCCTTTTGAAATCTTGTTCATTTTAGTTTGAAAAGACTGAAGGCCTTCACAAGAATTTACAGAAAATACTTCATACTTTCCCATTTTTCCTATGGAAATGACAATGAGTGTTCTTTTTATTTCTGCCAGATGGGATTAATAATCCTCAAATATATTTTAGAGGGCTCTGTTCCATGAATACCTGCTAGAAAACCCAACAAGTTTTGCCTAGAGCACCATGAACTTCTAATAGGTTAAATAAACAAAACACACTAGTACTCAGTGCCAAACACTCAGAACGCACAAGGCAGCAGTTTAAAAGTTATAATGCAGGCAGGATTTAAAATAGTAAAAAAGAGAAAGCGATTATGTACATTACAAGCTGCCTCCTGAAGCTCTAGCTTAACCCGTATATGTACATGACACACAAATTTGTGAGAAGCACCAGCTACAATTCTTCACTACCACTACACTCTTTTTGGATTTCATTGTATTTTTCAGGAATTAACCAAAAGCGTTGCTGATCTCTTCTTCCTGGGATCTAGCGATAGGACACGTGGGAATGGTTCAAAGCTGCACCAGGGGACGTTCAGACTGGACATCAGGAAGCATTTCTTTACTGAGCGGGTGGTCAGACACTGGAACAGGCTTCCCAGAGGGGTGGTCCATGCCCCAAGCCTGTCCGTGTTAAGGGGCATTTGACAGTGCCCGTAACAGCACGCTTTAACTTTGGGTCAGCCCTGAAGTGGTCAGGCAGTTGGACTAGATGGTCCTTGTAGGTCCCTTGCAACTGCAAATATTCTATTCTATTCATTAGCTGGCCCAATTTTTAGAACAGGCACCATATTAGATTGTCAGTCGTATCTTTTTAAAAGAAGTTTAAAAGAAAGTTTTAAACAAAGTTTTAAAAAGGGGATTAGAGATTTTTAAAATTAAAGAATAGGAACCTACAGGCATTCAAAGAGCATTTGCCAGTTGGCCTAAGCATTGGATAACTAGAAACAGCTTTATAACTCATTAATCCAGGACTGCTATCCTTCCCTGTTTGTCAAATTACCATCATCTTTACTGAACGGATTAACATTATGCTGGAATCTAACAAACATCTGTTCATCTAGCTCGCTAAGGGCAGTATTTTACCACAAATAGGGAGATTTACAAATTCCACATTTGAGAAAGAAAGCATACAATATGTAAACACCTTGCTATTCTACTTAATGGATTTCCATAACATAACTGGGAAGGTTTAAGAACTCAGCAGTACCTCAACATTTCTTAAGCTTTTTAGAATAATCACGTTGGCATCCATGCTCTCCCTTTATATATACTGTGGCATAAGAGTTTGAAAAGTCACATTAATACTGGTGTGTGTTTACAATTCACATTATTTATGAAAATAAAGGTTTATGGGTTTTTCCAACACAAACATGGACAAACATAAAAACTAGGCTATAACAGAAAACACTCTCCTGACTTCAGCTACACTTAAATAGAAACAATATGAGGAAAAAAAAGTTGTGCAGTGGCTGTATACAGAGAACACTGCCATTCAACAGAACTTCTGCCAAAGTCATCGTGACATAAACTTCCAGTTACTCTCTAAAATAAGCTTTGTATGTTTGTCCTGGAAAACTTACACAACTAGAAGAGTTTGTGGAACACAATTCTCAGTTTAAAAGAATTTTCAGGTTTTTGACTTTATTAGTAACATCAGTTGTCTACGACATAGTTTGACTTTCAATATCTGTGACAAACACACTGACTTTTGGATATCACAGGACATACAAATGAAGGGGCCAAACATCCTTAGTACTTTAAAGCATAATCTGATGTAGCCCCACAGATCTAGCCGAAACAGCTGTAGAAGTTGCTGCTATTCCTTGGTTGGAATTTGAATATCCCTCCAGCTGACATATATAACATAGGAGTAGTTCCATATCCACTTCTGTGCAGAAGTCTGCTGGGTAAGTTTAAACCAAAGCCAGTGGCAACGCTTTTGCACTGGAACAGATCAGGAACTTCCTTCCATTTCATTACCAGGTCCAAGTTGTGCAGGCAGCAGCAAACTGTTGGGGCAGAAACTCCCAGGCCTGCTTCAGCTATATCTGAAAGACAACTTCAGACTATTCCTTTTTAAACTGAGGAATCGGACACACAGATATGGAAACACATGATGTCACTTTCACAGTCTCTTTCAAAGGGGAGCGCATTTTAACAGAAGATCTGTAACTACCTGGAATTTAATGAAACCAAGAACTAAAGAAATCAGCATCTCAACTGAAAAAGCCTGCTTTAAAAAAAAAAAGCAAACCCAACAAAAAACCCTTAGTAAACAAAGATGCACGAGTGAAGCAAAGCACATAAGCAGGTCAGAGTATGGAATGATACTTACTATGGTAACAGGTACTCTTTAGCATATCCATCTCCTGTTTGTAACGCAGCCACAAGAAGAAAAAAGCACAAGTAGAGAATCTATGCATTCATCACAGCCATTGTGTTAAGTTAGAAGAATGGTTGCAACCATTCTTATAGAAAACAGAATGAGATGAAGTAGTGAATGGAAGACTAACAGACAAGTGATATATCCAATGTACAAGGTAAAGGAAACAAGACAAAAATTAGATTACACCTGTTCAAGATTGTTATTTTATCCTTTTTTGAGGAAATTGTAGACTTTACCAGCCCTGCTCCCACTGTAGTTAAAACTACTACATCAGGTGAACAAATAATGATATTTAGATTCAAACTGAGTTGGAAAAAGTATTTACTGAGGTGTAATCCAAGTACAATAATGTTTAAGAAATGTGCAATCAGTGAAGGAGATTTACCAAAGCATCTAAATTTGTGCCTGGTTCACCATCAGACACTATTTCATTTCATAAGAGCAATTCTTTCTCGCAGAAAACGTGCAAAAGGGTGAATCAGCTGAGAAACGCCAAGAGATGACAAGGCAATTCTGAAGAGATGAACATTTGTCTTTATATTAATGCACACTTCTTTATTATTGTAAGTGTAACTCCTATTACACTCATAGTTCAGTGTCATATACTTTAGGTAGTATAAAAATGAAATACAAGAAATAATTTACCTTTATTAGATACTAATTCATATATTTTCATGCGTCAGTCACTAACGATGCAGTTACTGGTTTCCCCTGGCCCCCAGATCAGAAGAACATACCTTCCTCTATTTTAATCGGCGTACTGGGAGGAGTGCGAGCTGAAGTGTGATCAGGGGGACTTCTCTCTTTCTCTTGTCTGCCATCTTCTGAAGGTTCTGCAGATGTAGACAAAGAGAAATTAGAAAGGCAGACAAAACCTTTCAGCATGTGAGAAAACAAAAGTGTCTTTTTGCTCCATGCACACAAGATACGAATACGTTTTTCTGAATCAAAATACTGCCAGGATATTAAATACCAAAACAAGCAAAGGAAAATTAAGTGATAGATTGATATGAACAAAACTGTTGAAGTTACAGTGGAGCTCTGCGTGGTTTTGTTTTTGTTTTTTTTTAATAAGAGGGCATGAATAATGTAATTGTTTATGAATTGGTTTATCACACTCTTCTAAAGAAAACTTATGAAGAAAAAAACACAAGGAAGATATAAACAAATATTGGGCGGGGGGGGAGAAGCTATCAGACCTGCACAAGATAACACTCTTTTGCTTGCTTTGTGTTGCTGAAACTCAGAGTAAACAAAATTGCATCCCAAAAGAAAAGACGACTGCACCCATAATCAGAGAAACATGCAGTAATCAAATGATTCAAAATAGATTTCACAGTGGTTTGCGTATTTGTTATTAGTAAGGAGGGTTCCCCCTTGCTTCCAGGTTTAAACAGCCCTAGATCGAAAGGAAAACATTAATAGAGTACACCATGTATCAGGAACAACAGTAAAACATTGTTCCATACAGTTCACCTAGACAATTAAAAGTGAAATCAGTCCCGCAGATGAGAGTCGACTGACAGAATCTCCAAACGGTGTAGGTAAAGAGGTTGTTCCTTAGATTGCAAGCCCACCGGTGCCATATTAGTAATACCTGAGGCCTCAGCCAAAAGGTCAGGATTGGACCTTAATGCTTTGATCACTGCAGTATGAAATTCCTTATGGGAGGACTTCTGCCCATCTGGCTCTTCTCGGTTAATATGTGTGACGACTTGCTGCGTGGTCTGACAAGAAACCCATGCAGCAGCAAACTGAGTGTTATCTAAAGATTTAGACAGCGATGATACGTCACGATCCTGTAAAGTCTTCGTATCTGTTCCTTGAAAGGTTTTTGATCTGCCTTTCAAATCCAGAGATTTTTTATCTGACATGTTTTGCTCACTGATGCTCTGATTTCTAAGCAATGTACTCTGTTCCCCAGCTGGTGTCTGTCTCAGTAACACAGTCTCTCCATATTTTGATATCTTATCTAAGAAGGACGTAGCAATGTTACGGAGAGAATAAATGTATGCAGTTATACAGGCGTAACAGCAGAGTATCCCACCCCACACAGTCCCATACTGGATTAACTGAACATACACGATCTGCAATGGCTCCTACACTGTCTTATCACAAAGCAGAAGCAGGGAGCACACACTGCAGAAGAAATGACACTTCTGGTTCCTGCATCATTCAAATTCAAAACCTAACAACAGAGGAGTGTCGTAAGTATCATGCAGAAGGCAGGATAACCACTTCACATGCAGCGACGACCTCTTTTTACAGCAGAATTCTCTCATAATTCTATGATAATTTAGAAAGTCTCTTTTGGGGGAAGTCCCCAGGATGTGCTGTTTCCAAGTGGCAATCAAATGTTGTTCTGTATCTTCCCCATTCAATGGATTTCTCAAACCCACAGTTTTCAGTGAGTCAGAAAACTGCAGTTCTGCTGCTAAAAAGCAACACCATTCTCTCACCCTAGACTACATCTAGCGCTAAGGGAAACGAAGAGGAACAATCTGCAATACTTTGCAGTACCTAAAAATGGTTTTGACTGACGTTTCAAGCTTTCAGCTTCCTAATAGCAGCAGTAACTGGCTATACTAAATGCCCCAGTGTGTCTACTAGGATAATTTCTAAAGTAAGATCTACGCATTTACAGAATACTCCATTAATGCTGAAATTGCAGATCGTATTTCCAATACGCTTTTTAAATTTCTAATTCACACTGGAAGAACTGAAACACACAAAAGCTGAATAATTTATCCATGGCCTTTGTAGGTAACCCACCTTCCAACTAGTAACAAACTTGCTGTAATTACAGTCTATTGCAGAAAAAACACACACAGAGAAACCAACCTTCTGGTCCCTTCTGCTTTCTTTCTACTTCTTTGCGATATTCTTCCAGTTCTCGATCAGTGAGTTTGTTGAAGGGATTTGGTCCTGTTGTGCTCACTATGACTTTTGGTTGATATTCTTTCTCAATTATTGCCTTTGACGCAGTCACCAGTTCTCCCTGACAAAAGAAAATTAAGATATATCTGCAATCGAGCAGTAACTTGCAGAACCCCAAAAAGCAGAGGCTGCAAAGCAACCAAAACAAAACAAAAAGATAATCTGAAAAAGGCTACATTTATTTGCTTTTAGATTTAAAAAAAGTGTCTATTACAGATTTATTTATTTAATTTTTTAAATTTAATTGACAGCAGGTTAATATAAAGGAGAGAACAGGTCTCACTAATTACTCTTACAGACACATCAGTGTTTCCACCAAGCAATATCCACCATTAAGCAGTAACTAAAACAGCAGCCAAACAGTCTCACTGAATTATATCTGAAGTCACAGAAGTATCAAGTTTCTTTTTGTCCCCACAAAAGAAACAGGATACCAGGCCCAACTGCACAGCAATCTGGGCACAGAATACCTGTACAAGTTCACAGGACTCAGCTCATAGGTATTTCTGTTTGTGGTTTGTTTTGGGGGTTTTTTATTTCTCTTTTTTGTTTGTTTTTTTAATAAGGGATGACCCATTTCTAGTAGCTACTATGTAACATCTAACAGATGTTACAGTAAAAAGCTATCTTGTATGTGTTCTGTATACACCAGATACAAATTGCTTGTAATAAACTGTTAAAGTAAAATTAACTGTAATCTTATACAAGTTAGCACATTTACAGCTATAACATTTGTCATACAAGCCAGATAAAAAGTTACACAACTAAAAATAAAAATTAGCAATTCTAAGTACAGTAAGTTCCAACAGACAAAAGCAGCTGCATCAGAGATTTTCTAATGCTAATGTTTTTAGTTTTTCTTCTCTAATCATATAGTAAAGACTAAAGCCATTGGCTTTTCATTGTCATGGACATGGAAGATGCTTGCCTGTATAGCTGCTGTATCTTTCAGGTGACTTGTTTAAGCATTTGGTTTTTTCACTGGATATACAGAACCCTACTGACACTAGTTTGGAAATGACTGCTGTGTGGTCTGTGCCTTGTGTCACTGTGACACCTGAATTGTCTTCATTGTTGAAAAGACGTATTTGAATTCCATTACCAAATAAGTATGGGTTATTGATTGGCCCAGGTCATCTTTATATTTGAATGTTATTTGTGCCAATATTTAAAGGAAAGCATTAGAAAGCACAGTTCAAAGATAAATAGCACCCGAACAAAGAGACAAACATTCCATTCCATGTCCATACTTGATGGACAAGCATGAGATATTCACTGTAAAACTGAAGATTAAATTAGAGAAAGTACTGTTTTGGATGCTAAGAGCTGCTTTGGACAAGCTGTCAGCACCAAAAAGGTGACAGACAAGAATGTCCAGATGGAATGAGGACACAAGCAGTTAGGTATTTCTGAATGCCTCATGAGAGATCTCCAGAAATCTGGTCTAGAGTAATCCAGGGAGGTAAGAACAGCTGGCTGTTAGAATCTGTGCTGCTCTTCAGGATGCAAACACCAGCCAGGAGTACTGAAGAATGAACAGCAGAACAAGGAGTCGCCACTGTAAGATCCTGAAAGGAACTGCAGGAGGGAAACATCTCTAAAACGTTACAGATCGCCTCCGTTTCTCCATAAAATAAGAGGAACTCTCGTCTCAGATGCAGAATGTCAGTAGAATGTCAAAAGCCTTTTCTGAACAATTTCCATTAAGCCCCAGCTGTCTTAATATCAGAAAACCTCCAATTTGATAGTCACGGCTTTTCTTACAGGATAATGCACAAATATATCAACCTTTGTACAAATCCTAATTGTTTTGTAGAAAATACATAACACCCCTAAAACTACAGGTCCCAGCTTTTCATGGTGGCAGAAAATTGGTGCCCATGGCAATTTTATATTTCCCTCTCTATCTCTGCCCACCCTTCAAACTAAATATGCAGTTTTAACTGAAACTCAGCAGTAAGTAGCAGGGGCTTGTAAAGCACTGATCTCAGGCAGAGTTTCTAGAGTTTTCTAGGATTACAAAAGTCAACAGAGGAAGAAGACATACAGTGCACACCGGCATCCCTGAAATGTTTAAGAATCTTTGAATCTTGTCTGCAAGTTAAATCCAAAATGACTGGGTAGAACAACTTCCACATGAAACAAAATTTTACTGAATGCCTATTGGTTTAATAATGACAAACAGCAGGACATGCAGTTTGCAGCAAGATGACTAGTGCACTGGCATGTGTTCTTAAGAGAGTACCTTTGTTAACTACTGGCAATAAAAGCAGAGCATCAAGCTTATCACATTTACTAAAAACACAACCACCGAAAAGCCAAAATCAAACACACACAAAAACCACACCCACAATCAATGCTAACAGTATTTGTACTAGCTGAGTATCTTTGACCCAAGAGAAGCAATACTGAAAAAGATGACAGGCAACGACAGTAAGCGGATTATGTATTACAAAGAAAAAGCACTTGCATTTTTTGGACTGTAAAAGCAGAAAAAATTACATGAGAGACCAGAAAGGCAAACTTTTGATCCGCTAAAAGCTGTTTCCAGATTAACACATCCAGTTTTGCTCAGTATCAACAATATGGAAGCAGTTCAAAGGCCACTAGTGAAAATTATAGGGTAGAGGGACTGATTCTATGGGGAGAATAAGTTATAGTAAGTTCTGCAACATGATTACTCTAAAACATGTACAAATCAAAGAAGTAGCAATGCATTACTTCCCAGAATAGGCCACAGAGCAGCCTTCCAAGAATTCAAACAAAAATACACAACACAAAATGAAGAGAGTAACACAACACAAAATGAAGAGACTAACACGGGACAGAAGGAAAACAGGTACAAAGGACTAAAAGACTGTACAGGACATGTTTTAGATTGTTAAATGTGACACTAAAATAAACAAGACTTTGCAGAGCTATCAACCTGTCTATGCCATTCAGAGATTCTTATGAACGTTCAGAAAAATTGAACAAAAAAATTGGTCTGGAGTTGCTTCCAGTATTAGAGAGCCTCTAGAGATGGAATAAATTCCCATTTAAAAGACTGGCACTCCATTTCAACACAGGATGACATGCAAAAAACTAATGTTCTAGTGATTTCACTGAATTATGCTGATACTAGTGTTATTTTGATGATGATTCTAGTACTATTTTGATGACTATTTGAAGTTTGATTGCACATGTAAGCACCTGAATATCAACAGCATTTTCTCCACTGCAAGAAATAATGGATAGATTCCATTCATGAACAGAATATATTTTCACTCCTGAGAATTTTGGAGGGGTGTGCTCTCCCACAAAGATCCCATAAAGGGAAAGTAATTTATAGCTAATGATACACAATATACCTTTCACACTAAACTTGGACCTCACATATCCTACAAGGAAATTTTAGATTATCAAGTCATTTTGCAACATCTCCACCAAATCTTGCTTTCAGACAAAAATTCAAAACTGCTCTGAGGTGACCATCATTTAACAGGCAAGCACTTCGTGTTGTTCTGAAGGATAGATATGAGCAAAACTGGCACCTTATACATGCCAATTTTTCTCTCAATCAGACAGTAGGTTCATAACAACTGTCTGAAGTTAACAATCGCTCTTAACACAATCTGGCATTAATGCAGTGCCTTTATCCAAAACCCCAAGATTCTTCAAGGGCTGACGTAGAAATCACCATTAAAGCACAGTGCCACCTCTGGGGCAGAACTGAGAGGCTCTTCGTGAAGAACAAAGCCACAGAATTTCCATTCTAAAGGAAGACACAAAATGGGCGATTCCCCTTAAAATTCCTGAAAATTCCTGAAAATTCATGTGATTTTAAATCAGATTGCAGAATGGTCGTTGGTAAAAACAACGAACATTCTCTCAGCCAAGACTGTAGCAGAAGCTTGGTTAACCAAGTCTATTACCCAAATAAAATTACATGATGCACAAGGAGCTTATGTTGCAACACGGCCAGGACTTCTCAGAACATGGGCAAAGCAAGTGACAAGGCAAAATGGAGTATTTACTACTGCAGCCATAGGCACAGAACACTCAAAGCATTACATGCATACTGTACACAAACAGGATTTTTTTCATCCAAAATACTGTGCATTAGTATTTGATATAAATCTCAATGTTAACTGAAAACATAATACATTTTAAGCATTACTGCAATCAGACGGAACTTTTTACTTCAACTGTAATCGAGTGTCAAAGAATTTGTCAACTGAGAACTTGTCATTATCTGGTACCTAAGTCCTTAAGTCCTTGATGTACAGGCCTCCTCAAAGTTTCATGCGAGGTTTATGTGGGCATAAGATTGCTTATACTTCCTTTGTTCCGCAATACACGAATGATTTTTGGCATAATCTTTCTAGAAAATTTCTCTGGTGGGGTTTTTTTTTGTTGTTTGGTTCATTGGGGTTTTTTTTTTTGTTGTTGTTGTGGGGTTTTTGTTGGGTTTTTTTTGTTGCTGTTGTTGGCTTGTCCATTCCCCCCACCCCCCCCCGAAAATCATTAAGCATTCAGGTCACAATCCATATTACAATAATAAAAATTATGAAATAGGCCACTCCTACTGTAATTAACACTGTGATCTAATTTTACACCGTATTTCAGGAGGAAAGCACTTTCATGACACCACAAAAAGGAAACACATCATTTGGACATCTAAACCCTAACATTATACGAGGCAAAATCATATAACCAACAGACCTTTTGTTGGCTCCTTGCCATCTACAAAATCCGTGTACAATATTTGACTAGTTTTATAGAAAGATGCCATTATTCAAAAATAATACTTGAAAGATATCTTGCACATCACTGATGAAAGAAACCACCTGTGTTGTAATAACCAATGGATGACTATCATAAAAATAATTTTTCACTTTGAAGGTATTATTAGGCAGACAATAAAAGGCATGCACTGCCTGGAAGAATTTGGCTTTGTTTTATTTTTCATCTTGAATCTAGAAATAGTATTTTATTATTTTTCCTTTCAGAATATGGATAAACCAGACTGTAATCTGAAAAACATTATTATCAAGTTCTCTGTATGATGAAACTATCTCTAATACAAACTGGCTCATTACACTGTAAAGTCATGAGAGTTGCAACAATGATGTAATTCAAAGTATTCTGTTTTTTGACGGGAAAGCTATTCTGATAATGAGATGTTAGGCATGACCCAAACCAAGATTTAAGAATCTTTTAGATAAAATACTGGAGCAGAATTGACACTGATGCTTATTTACACACTGTGCTTCTGTGTCAGATCACCTCTAAAACTCCTTCAAAACCTGGGAGAGAAAGATAGCTAAGGACAGATTTGTTTCCAATATGCAAACTGTTCCTGTTTACTCAGCCTCAAAGGACTGCCCACCCCAACCACACACACCTCTCCTGAATTTATTCTGTATTTAAAGTATATTATGTAAGCACAAGCATGATTAAATGTTTGAAAGACAACCGATTTTGGAAGTGTGGGGCATTAGTCAGCAACTCCTGTAGACAACTGTAGGAAGTTTTAAGGAAACAAGATGTCTAGCAATGTAGGATCAAAAGTTGATAGTGTTTGTCAGCATGACACACTCTGAACATGTGGATATCTTCAGAATTACACTGATGCAATCAGGCTGAGATTAAGCTAACTCAAAATGGATCTCAAATTAGAGTAATTCAACACTAATAGCATGAGCAAAGAAACCACTATATGCAGAACCTAATCAGCACCTTAACATCAAAAGTGTTTCCTTACCAGCTTTTACAGACAAAGAAAAAGATCAAAATCCTTAAAAGATACTTCGACTTGGTAAAGTAACTGTTTGTATAGTTGCATATACATAATTTGGAGATGCATTTTTTTTCTTTTTTTTTCCTTTTCTAGCCAAATCATTAGCTAACAGAGGGAAAAGGTCAGGGTAAGGAAGAGGTAAAATGAAGGGGGAACAACAGTATTTAGAGCAGTATGACAGGGCAGTACCTTTCTAACAGACAGAGATTTAGCAGGACTAAAGGCCTGCTCTGTGAGATCGAGCCCTTCAATAGATTCCGTACAGTCTGAGAGGGGAGCATCCTGCAACAGTAAATTGAGTAAACAGAGCAAACCGAGCCCAGGCTTTAAAACATCAACCAAAAGCATTATGATGCTTGCTAAAAACATGCAAATAAACAGTAAGTGGTAGATAAAATTGCAAATGACAATGAATTGACATGCACACAACATGACACCCAACATGAATAATGCTATGGCCATGATAAGACTTGCCAAACTTTTTAAAGTATATCAGAAGATACTTATCTGGGGCAGTTAAAGCACTCAGATATATAGAGCTTTAAAGTCATTCAGCTATACAGTATAACTGTATAGCTCTAATTCTTACTTTACTTTGAGCTATGATTCATAAAGTCTTTTGTATATCCAGATATACTGCTTTTAAGTTTTACTGATGTGTAATAGCTTTTTCTTCCCAAACTGCTCTTCAAATAAAATATTATGAAGCGTGATAAAACACATTTAACACGCAACACTACTGCCCCATAGTGAGCCTGCTGTGCCCAGTATTAATACTTCAAGATACATAAACTTGGAAAACAAACAAACAAAAAGTTGTCACAAAGCCCAACTAGTTTTGAACAAGAATCTAACCCATATAAATAAGCCTCCTGAATTTCATGCATTACATTCAGCAAAAAAAACAAGAAGCATCTTCCACAGACATGCTTGGGCTATATGGCTGAAGCCTCTTAAATTTCTGACCTTGAGCACTCTCGCAAAGACAATGGTGTTAGCTCTAAGACTTACCTTAAAAACAGTTACTCTCTGCCAATTAAAGAATAATTTTATAGTGATATATTAGGTGAAAGCAGAGGATATTGTAGATTAACTTTAAGCTAACAGTTTTAGGCATTTTATACTCTCACCTGTACAAGACTCCTGTCCACAACTACCCCAGAAAGAACCTGTGATTGAGGGCCTGCGGTTTTAATATCTTGTAAATTTTGCTCTCGGATCTGTAAAGGAAACCAGCAAAATACAGCCACATGAACAACAGGAAAAGTTAACCACATTTTCGTATTGGAAAAAGGGGTGGGTGAACCTGCCAACAGGCTGCAACTAGTGTCAATTACTATGGCCCTACCCATCAAATAAAGCTGTGCTTATAAACACCACTTGAAGATACACAGGTTCCTAGTTGCTCCCTCACATTTCTCAGAATTTAGTCTTTAAGTACCACAGCAAGTACTGTCCTTTACTTTTTAGTACTGGTTCATGGTAAAACTCTACAGATCAGGTAACAGACAACTCCAGTTTGTGAAGAAAAGTGAGGAAAGAAGAGAAGCACAGAGGTCATATTTATAAAAGTCTGTGGTACCTGACCAGTCCTTTACAGGTTTCTGTCACTAGCCATTAGTCACTGATATTGCACCACAGTATCATCTTCCTAGAGAACCTACTGTAAAACACTGCACAACATTCAATTTTTGCATCTAGTCAGGACCATATTCTCAAAAGGGCCTATAAATATTTTTCTGTGCATTAACTGACACTCGGGAGTGCTCAAACACATCCCTTTTTTTGCATCCTAAATACCTCCCAGTTCTTTCCATACAGAAGATGGGAACAGAAATGGGATCTTTAAATCTAGGTATTATCTATTTAAATTAGATGTCCTACAGTAGTAAAGAATTCATAACAACTGACTCAAAATTTATTTCTAAAATATTCTGGTTCTTTTTCCAAGATAAATGAAGAAAAGCATGCATCCAGAAAGATGACTTTACAACTAGAAAGGACATTCAATTTATACAAAAATACATGCATACAAGTATATAAACACAAGGTGTTATTACTACTTGGTATTTCAGAAAGTATGAAGATGCTGCATCATCTGTAACTTGTTTCTACTTTACTACCCTTCTCAAAATCAGAAAAGTAAAAAATTTGAAGTTTTATTTCTCTCCTCTTAGCCGTTACTTCTATCCTCTTAGTCGCTTCATTCAAGTTTTTAATAAAACAGTGTTTGTGTTTCAAACACCAAGAAACTGCTTGGCAATTTCACCAGACTTGTCATTTCAAGTGATTATTATTTTACAGTGCCGAGTCAGGAAAAGCAAAAGCTCTGTCAGCCTTATATAAATTATTTTAGAACAAATCAGTATTCCTGCTAGTACCCCCGCTCTGACTTTCCTGTGACATAATGCTAATTCCCATGTTCCATATGGCCATCAGCTAGAAGTAGCAAAACAATCCAGAACAAGTGAAGTATTAAGAAGATACCAGAGCATATTTTATACTTTAAAAGAAATAAAGTGAAACTGCCCCGAATGCATTCAGTGCTTTCCTGTTGGCAGATTGGTGACAAGAAGATCTGAAATTCAAAGACTGGAAAATTAACTGCTAGGTCACTTCAAAAAGATTAACATGCAGTTCCAAAGGCCAAAAAAATTTTGGCAACCATCACAGCATATTATGATATAATAAAATATAATATGGAGAGAGATCCATAGACTTCTTTGTCTAGGCCACATTTTCAACTGGTGAAACTAAAATAGGAAAGCAGGTCACTAATGTAAAACTATGATCTCAGGGAACAGAATTACTACCATAAACTCAGTGGTGGCTGTTTCAGAGGTATCCCGTAACTGGTCTGACAGTAACAAAATATAAGACAATGAAAGTCTTCATATAGTGGACAGTAGTACCATCTTTTTCCAAGATGAGTTCAGAACATGTAGGAATTGTTTCAGTACCTAGTTATAAAGGGGCAGGACAACACCAGAGCTGTGTCACTGAACCCCAAAAATTTCCCTATAGCAAAGTAAGTTAGTTCATTACAAGTATGCAACTTAAGTGTAGCAATGACCAAAAAAGTTATTTTACTGCTATTACAAACCTTGTTCCTCATTTCTTGGACCTCCTTTGGATTGGTGTTCAATGGAACAAACAGGTTAGGGACAGCAGAGGTGGCAGTTCTATGTCCATCCTCTTTAGTCCACTGTAATATCAAGAACAGTTGAACAGTCAGAATTGCTGTAATGGCTGTAGACACTCAGAGCAGCAAATTCACATAACAGTTGATCATGCATTATACATAGCAGAGAACTGAACCAATGATTGTATTCTTCTATTCATTCCTAAGACTATTTAAGTTGCTTCCTTCTTCAGTAATATAAACTGTACCTTCAGATGCATTTCTAAATACCAGAATCATTCTATTAAGTCAAGCTAGTAACAACAACAAAAACTAGAGAGCCAGTTAACTTGCAAGTAAGTTCCACCCAAAACAATGCAATTCCGGCAGCTATGTGCAATTCGGAGATTACGGAGACTGAAAGGTTTTTAAGCTGTTTTTTCTGTGCACTTGACCACACTGACAACTGCAGTGTTCTGTGTTTCTAAAAACACTCTACTTCTCACTTTAGGAAGAGACATCTTAATACAGGAGTAGGAAAACTCCAATATAATTACTTATTTTTAAGGACATTTTAATCAGAAATTTCACAATGAGTTTATATTTGTTTAAAAGGGACACTATGCCTTACCCAAACAGAAGTACAGCAAGATCTAAGACACGAGCTCTAAAACCCTGTTACTGTCCTTTTCATTTCCTGCACTGGGTGTTTTTACAAAATAGCACAAGAGAGACAGAGATCATTGATTCAATCCTCCGATACTCAACGAACATCAAAGCGAACTTAAAGCGTAAGATGACAGAAGTATGAAAAGCAATGTGATGTCACTAACCAGGTTTAGTGAATGATTCTGTACTGTGAAGCAAGAGTGGGCATCACCAAAGTTTTGCATTAAAACAAGCTACTTCAGCAAAATGTTCTGTTTCCAGAATTAGTTTCTGCACAAACAAATAGCTGTATCAGCACAGCAACCTAGAGGAACAGTTTGGTGATGTCGAATATTTTATAACTTATAGCTCAAAAGGTTACAAAAATATCCCAAACACAAACTTGAAGCGCTTCATGGGTTCTTCATAGAAGGTTGCTTTATTTGATCAGTGCATTTAGTATGGAGCTCTGTTTAATTTGATGCACAACTAACTTCTATCTTGATATGTTTATTATACATGGTGTCCTAATTTCCAATCATTATTGCATAGAAAATGCACTGAACAGTAAAGCAAACCTGTTAATAGAGCAAATGCTATGCGTTTTTTCCTAGGTAACTTCAAGAAACAATAAGATAGCCAGAAACTGTCAAACTTCAAAAAGCAACAGAATTTTAA
The DNA here is from genome assembly GCF_030463565.1 of Pelecanus crispus. Classification (NCBI taxonomy): domain Eukaryota; kingdom Metazoa; phylum Chordata; class Aves; order Pelecaniformes; family Pelecanidae; genus Pelecanus; species Pelecanus crispus. Next base: position 76,970,299 of record NC_134646.1, read on the forward strand.
AATGTTTTGCAACTGTAAAGTAAAAAATGGAATGAACATGGAGCTGTGAAATACTCACTGATGATTATCTTCTCAGATAAAACCTACTCCAGCTTTTTATTAAAGATAGTTTTTAGTCAAAACATATATAAAAACAACCTCAACATAACAAGCTATTTTTTCTTTAGGTTAATAACAAGCAATAAAAAAATTTAAATAACACAAACCTGTTATACTGTATAAAATTTTCTATTGCTTCAGTATATCATTAAACAAGACTAGTTTCTGAGCAGGAATTTTGCTTCAATCTTTCACTGATAATTTCAAATATAAAATACTACCTACTTTGCAAGCTAAGGCTGAAAAGCACAAACCACTCCAAACATAAGCATAGCTTTAAGCTTTCTTCTAGTCAAGGCAAAACTATAGTTGAGTTTAGTAAAATGCTGATAGTACAAACAATAAAAGTATACATTAATTTCTTAAATCAAAAAGAACACCACAAAAATACCACAGAGATAGAGATCCTCTGTTTTTT